>NC_088807.1:16765705-16850923 GCF_011386835.1 Chrysemys picta bellii | reverse complement strand
CGACTGTGCTAGGATGGGAGGAATTACAGATCTGGTGGATGGAGGTTTCCTGTTAGAGAACAAAAGGAGAGAACCTGTGATGTGCTCTGTCCAAGGAAGCTTATGAGAAAGAGGGAACAGGGATCCTGGTGCCTCTCCCCAAGGAAACCTCAGACAAAGCATCTCCTCTTGGAGAGGAGCAGCAACCTTCACACTAGCAGTTACAGCCAACTTTAGGTTCATAAATTCATAGTTTCAAAGGCTCTAAGGCCAGCCTTGATCATCTAGTCTGACCCCCTGCATAACTCAGGCCCTAGAACATCCCCAGAAGAATTCCTGTTTCACCATGGTCCCATGTGTCTTCACCTTCAGCTGGGGGTAGAGTTCAGGGGTAGAGTGTTTGACTGAAGATCGAGTGGTCCTTGGGTCACATCCTAGTGCCCCCTTTGAAGTCTTTGTTAATAAGCAGCAGGTTTCACACAAACAAAAGGAAGTATTTGTTCAAACAACGCACAGTTAACCAGTGGAACTCTTTGCCGGAGGACGTTGTGAAGGCCAAGACTATAACAGATTTCAAAAATGACCTCGATACATTTATGCAGGAGAGGTCTATTAATGGCTATTAGCCTGGATGGGTAGGGATGGTGTCCCTAACCTCTGTTTGCGAGGAGCCGGAAATGAGCAACAGGAATGGATCACTTGACGATTCCCTGTTCATTCATAGAATCATAGAATATCAGGGTTGGAAGGGACCTCAGGAGGTCATCTAGTCCAACCCCCTGCTCAAAGCAGGACCAATTCCCAACTAAATCATTCATTCCCTCTGGAGCACTGGCTACTGTCGGAAAACAGAATACTGGGCTAGATGGACCTTTGGTTTGACCCAGTCTGGGCAGTCTTGTGTTGCTTATGTTCTTGGTTGTATGAACCAGTGCTGGCTATTAGAGGAGCAGATGGCTTCAAAAGACCAGTCTCTTGGATCTGTGAATCCTGGGCAAACTAATTCCCTTCCTTTAGAGAATGACAGAAAAACCCATTTCCTCCTTCTTTCTACTCCAGGCTTCGTTCCTTTTTCCAAAGACTCGCCTCTAGGTTGCAGAGAGAGATCTACGTGCACAAAGTGTTCGTCCAACCTGCAGCAATTGAGGCATGCTCTATCCTCAGCCAGCAAGAACAGGCCTTGCCAGAGAAGCCCCAGAGAAGCAAATGCTCCTGGACCAGCCTATCAGGCATGAAAAGACTCTGTGTCTGTAGCCAATCTGACACCTCGATGGCAGATAGCGATGAGGAGAGAACAGTTTCCTCACCAAGAAGGTGGATGCACTTGTCCCTGAAGAAGAAAGCAGCTGAGACCCAGGTGGAGTCAGAGGAGGTGAAGCTGCAGGAGAATACAGAAAAAGTCAAACTGGATCTTACAGGTGAGGATTCAAACCTCGGCACCTGTTGAGGCTTTTTAAGGAAAGGGCTCAGCCGGAGTCTCCATGCTCACTAGGCCCTGCCAGCCTCCCGCGGGGACAGACTATTCCAGGGCAGCTGCCCAATGGAAATACTCAGTCCCAACAGGCTTTGTTCCTGTTCATTGCAGACCCCCGGGGAGCAGCTTTCCTCAGCCCAGCCCCAAGCCCTGCTGATGAGAGCCGTGAAGGGTCTGACAACACCCACCCTGGAGCGATTTAAAGCCGCAGAGGAAGAGCTGAGGGCCATTGTATCTCTACACGGAGACAAGATGGAGAGAATAAGAGACTCCCGCCATGGGGCAGGGGGATGCTGCGCAGAGATGGGGAGGGGAGAATTCCCTCTCCTAGGGTGACCAGACATCAAATATGAAAAATCGGGACAGGGGGTGGGGGTAATAGGAGCCTATATAAGAAAAAGACCCAAAAATCGGGACTGTCCCTATAAAATCGGGACATCTGGTCACCCTACCCTCTCCTAGGAAACCATTCCTGGGTCACGCTGGCATGGTGCTTTGAAGGTTGGCTCAGCCCCTTCCATTCATCGCTTGGCCATGGGGATCCGCGGCGTCAGGTTTGTAACGTGCTCTCTGCCCGCTGGAGCTCTGACACGTCCCTGAGGACAGCCCAGCCACACTGAAGGTGCCGATAGCCCCAGCCCTGGCAACGCAGCACTTACCTTGTCTGCTGATGGGCCTCCATATTAGGCTCCAGGAGCAGACATGGTTTCCTCAGACATGCTGCAGGGCCTTGTTTGTCCAGCTGAAGTATCAGGAGGAATTTGGCTTTGCACTTTTCTCTCTGTCTCTCCCAAGCTCTGATCCTGTTGCCCATCCCCACAGATCTGAGTGCCTCCCCCGTGAATTAGATTGGCCTAGGGAGGTCTCTGGCAGAATTCATTTTGATTTCTAAAAAAACGACTTCTATAAATTTGACCTAATTTCATAGTGTAGACATACCCATAGACTGGGATCAAGTCCCCCCTGAACCTTCTCTTGCTTTAACTAACTCGATCGAGTTCCTGGAGTCTGTCACTGTCAGGCAGGTTTTCTAATCCTTTAATCATTCTCGTAGCTCTTCTCTGACTCCTCTGCAATGTATCCACATCCTTTCTGTGAAAAAAGGGCAGAGGCTTAGGACACTGGCCTGGCATTTGGAAGCCCTGGGTTTGATCTGCTGCTTTGCCACAGACACCCCGGGCGACCTGGGACAAGCTGCTTGCACCTGGCCTACCCGTCAAATGCCTCCTGATGTAGCTGCGGGGAGGGAACAACTGCCCCCCGGGATCGACAGAGCCAGGCCAGCAAAGCCCCCAGTGCTGACAGCAGAGAGCATCTGGTCTAGCTGCAAAATGAGATCGACCCCGCCGTGTTTTTCGGGAGGTGAAAAATGTCATGCTCCGAGCGCCGGAGATGGGTTGCCCTCATCCCCAGCATCGCTGTGACTAGGTCAACGGATTCCTCCGTCAACCTTGCTACTGTCTCTCAGAGAGAGGACGGGAAAACCCCTTCCACTGATGTAGGAAGCGTTTATACCCCAGCGGGAGAGGGGCAGCCCCTGCAGTGAGACAGAGCGGCCACGGCGTCTACACGAGGCTCAGTAGCAGAGATGTAGCTGCAGCCTCTCCATGCCTTAGTGCTTTCCATCCGTAGAGGCAAAGCACTTTAGAGGGGAGGCCAGCATCCCTTGCAGACATTTTTTAGATGGGGAAACTGAGGCAGGGAGAGTGGGAGGAGCTGCGATTTGTCTGGGATCACCCAGCAGCAGAGCTGGGCATGAAACCCCGGTCCACTGAGTGCCAGCTCTGTGCGCTAGCCCCTAGGCCACCCTTGTTGGACTGGGGGAAACTGAGGCACACCAGGGGGTGACCCCCTCCCATTTATCAAAAAAGCTCCAGCAAGGAATGAGTCAGACCGTAGGAGGAAATGAGGGGGATCTCCTCCATCTACTCACCCTCTGGCATGTCGTTTTGGATCCTTAGCGACAGATCCTTCCGGCTAATGCCGTCCAATATCTTCACCGCCATCTGCAGAGCCCTGGATTCCTGGTAAGTTTGGACCATGGCTCGAGCTATGTCCGTGGCATCGGCTGCCTCCATCTTGGAGCGGGGGATGTGCTTGTAGCCGTCTTCCAGGGGATAGTTCTCCAGGTGAAACTGGAGCTCCTGCGCTTCTAGATCGTTCAAATACTCGACAAGCTTGCAGCACGCGCTCTCTGCCATCTCTGCCCCGGGCTGGCGTCCCAGAGCTCAGCAGGAAAGTGTCCCCATCTGTGCCATGGGGTTAATGATCCCAATTTCTTTTGCAGAGCACTTCAAGAGCTGCTGACAGGAAGACCCAGGGGCTATGGGGCATTATTAAGCACCTGATGCAGACACAATCCCACATCCCCCCACCCCCCACCATGCACACCCCATGGCAGAACTGGGACCGGACCCCAAATCTGAGCTCCTCACCGTGCGTCCCTGTAGCTGCCCCGAGCCGGTCCCTTGCCTCAGTTTCATCCCCACCCCCTGCTTTGGGCACAGGGAGCTTGAACCACCAGATCCCCGGTGTCCCCTTGGATCGGCACCCGGGCTCCAGCCGCTTGGCTGCTGAGAATTGGTGTCACCCCCATGGGGAAGTCAGAAGGCAGCTGAGAGCTCCCAGGCCCAGCTGCTGCGGCTCTCGGTCCCCTGCCCGTCTGCTGCCCCCCCAGAGACCAGGGGCGGCTGTGGGGTGGGGGAAGCAGCAGGGGAGGAGTGGGGGGGCAGGAGTCAGAGAAGAAGGGGGGATATCAGATGGGGGTCAGGAGGGAAGGGTGGAGAGGAAGAGGGTCTCAGGGGAAGGGGAAGAAGAGGGGGGTCAGATGGTGAAGGGGACAGGAGAAGAAGAAGAGATGGGGGAAGGGGAAGGAGATGGGGTAGGAGAGGAAGATGGGGGGGGAAGGTCAGAGAGGGAAGGAGACCGGAGAGGAACAGGGGGACAGATGGGAAGAGAAGAGGGTCAGGGGAGGGGAGGGGAGGGGAATAAGGGAGGGGACGGGGGCAGCACTTCATTAGTGGTGGAGAGCTGCCGGAGCGCAAGCAATATTTTTCCTTTCATAACTGACGGGCCAAGCCCAGCGGGGCCGGGGTTAGGAAGTGACAAGCCCAGAGAGGCCGGGCTCAGCCCTGCCCCAAATTAAGCCCTGGAGGGGTGACAGGAGAGAGCGGGGGGGGCAGAGAGGAGGGGAGGGCACCTGAGGATGCAGGTTGAGGGGAGCCCTCCCCCCCATCCCTGAGCATTGCCCCAGCCCGGCCCCACTCACCAGCTACGGCAGTGAAAGCGAAAGTGCTTGAGGAGGAGGGAGGAGGGACAAAGGTCACCCCTCCACCCCCACCCCGGGCTCCAGCCCTCCCTTAGCCTAGGACTGCTGCGGAGCGTCCACACGGCGCAGGGGAGGCCAGAGCCAGACAGTCTGCGTGTGGAGGCTCATGGGGGAGCTGGGCAGGGAGCGGCACAGGGAACATGGGGGAAAAGGGGGGATACGGGGCGAAAGCAACCTGGCTTTTCCCCCTAGATCAGGCCTCTGCTTTGATTCTGTCACCCGGGAGGGGTCCCAGCCCCCCCATCCTAGCCCCCTTTCTCCACCTCCCGTTTCCCCAAAACAATTGCCCCCCGTGTCCCTCATTCTCCTGGCATCCCTGCTGCCCCCACATGCCCCCACCTCATCCCCCAGCCCCCATCTCCTGCCTCCATCCCTTGTTGTACTGACCCCCTGACCTTCCCCCATCCCCCATTCTGCTTGCACCTCCTGACCCCCTATTCCAAGGCAGTAGGGGAGCAGACAGGGCCCGTCCTCACCTGATACCCCCAGTGAGCAGGGCCTTCCACAGCTCCTGTCCAGCCCCCCTACCCTGAACCAGCCCTGCTGGGGGGCTGGGACAACCCCTCCCCGCCCCAGGGTGTCACCCACATCTGGAACAGCAGCACACACACCCCAGGCTCTCCCCATCTGTAGTGCCCCAGAGCAGGGGGAAGTCATGGCCATTCACCCCATAGTGCAGAGAGGGAAACTGAGGCAGAGATAGCAGAAGGGCCTGGACCAAGGGGGAATAGAACCCAGGAGTCCTGAGCACCAGGCTTTAGGTGCTAATCCACGCTGCCCCCTGGATGGCAGCTAAAGGTGGCTCAGGGAGGGGCAACCCCACTGCCCACCCCTTGCCAGGGTGCTCACTCCCTCTCCTCATTTCTGCCCACATGAGGCACCCGTTGTCCGCCTTCCATGGGGCTAGAGGATCCTCCAGAGTCACCTGAACACCCACCCTGGCCCCAGCTCTGCTATGTGCCCCCGGGCAGGGCCCCACTCTCTGCCTCAGTTTCCCCATCTGTCAAATGGGCATCGCCAGCCCAGCCTCCTTTGTAAAGACCTGGGGGAACTTTGGGATGAACAGCCGGGGCTCTAGCCACTGGGCTACACCACCCTGCATCGGAGGGGGCAGATTCAGGAGGAACAGAAATCAGATGTTTAAGGGCTGAAGTCGGGCTCCCCTCAGAGCCTGGAATGGGTTGGTGAGATCACAGGGCCGGAGCAGGGGGGAATGACTGGGGGATGGATTGGTCCATTGATGGACTGATTGACAGGTCATACAGAAGCCATAGATTATAAACCGAAGGGGTTTATTGATTGATTGATTGATTGATAACTCCCAGAGATTTCAGCCCCAAGGTGGTTCGTGAGGCAGGGTCTCGTCGGCAGGCTGGCTGGACGGACGGCTGGATGGATGGATTCACTGCTCACATCTGGAAAACAGCCATTCTCCAGCATTAGCTCTAGAAATCCAGTTTAGCAATTCCTCTCCCTTGTGTGGGGGCCAGTGGATTTGTGACTCCCCCTCATCCCCTCCGGATATGAGCGAATAACCCCGCAGAGAAGGAGACGCAGTTGAACCAAACCCAACAAGGCCCTTTGCAGGGTAAGAGAGAGCATTTGGGGAGTGAGATTTGGCCATCCATGATGGGAAAGTTCCTGCACGTTAATGCCCAAGAAAAAACCTACCAGGAAAAGAGCAAAATGTCCCTGCTCGAATACCAACCGTCCTGGGTCACAGAGCCACAGATCCAGAGCTCGGGGAGGCGCCTTCCTCTCTGTGTCCCTAGGGGAACCCGTGTGGCTTCTCCACCTCCTTGGACTGAACCTGAGCCACCAGCTTCCCTGCTTCACCCTCTGAGTCCCTTCAGCGGGTCCCCCTGGGATGGGCACCTGAGGAAGACGTGTACCCCCACAGGGAGCCGTGTGCACCCCCAAATCCAGCCGCTGCAGTGACCCTCCGCCAGCAGGGTAAAGACTGTTGGGTTTCTCAGCTGGCTGGAGCACAGCATAGAACGTCCTTGGTTAACGCAGGGGCCAGAAAGTTACAGCCTGGTCTGTCTTCACCCCCTGTTGTCCCAGTTCAGGAGAGTCTCCATCTTCCAACTGTCCCACACGTAACAGCCCACACCTGGGCCCTCCTCAGTCCTTTGGTCTTCCCAGGCAAACCCGGCCGGCTTCCTGCAGGGAGATGGTACAGCCATGGTCCTTAGTTGCTAGGTACCAAATGTCTGGGCAATCGCGGTAGATGGCACATGATCTCAGTGATTCTGTGTCTGGGCATCGTCCGGCACAACGGGGCCCCGATCTTGGCGACTCTGTGTCTGGGCAGCGCCCAGCCTGACAGGGCCCCAATCTCAGTGATTCTGTGTCCGAGCAGCCCCCAGTGTGACGGGGCCCCGATCTCAGTGATTCTGTGTCTGGGCAGCGCCCAGCATGGTGGTGCCCCTATTTCAATGGCTTTGTGTCCGGACACTCCCCTGACACATATTCTCTCTCTCACACACACACACGCACACAGACACACACTTCTATTGTTGTTATTATTGTTTGGTACTTCCTTTCAAAATGCGCAATGCACATATATTCTCTGTAATTTTATTCTTTCAAAGTTTGTTAAGGATTACCGTGCTGTTATTTTAGTGTTTTGACTGGTCTATGCATTTCATTATTTAATTTCTCTCTTATGTTTAAATTTAATTCTTTCAGTAGAGAGTAAAATGCCTAACTTGTCCTGGCTGGAGTAATTATCATTATTACTTTTATTGCCATATTGTGCTTTGTCATTTACTATTTAAAATGGTATAGTCATATAATAGTATCCTTCTAGAATGTAACTTTAGCTTGTATTCACCTTAGCAATTCCCGATTTAAAAAGATAGCTAAACAAACACATAACTTTAGACACTGTGCAGATGAAGGTCACTTATTTTCAAATTGGATTTTTAGTTATAACTGTAAAATAACTTAAAACTCATATGAAAATAAATGCAGTTCCAAGTACGATGGAGTCAAATGTGAGTGAGTCGTGTACATGATTGTGCTCAGTAAACATAAATGCCAAAATAATTAGAAAAATAAATTCTCTTTCTTAAAAAAAGAGAAAAAAAAAACCTTAGTCACATGTGTTAAAATAAAGTAAATACTTTTTTAGTGGAGTGAAAAACAATTGACTAAAATAGAGCAGATAATGGCAATAATACAGTGTGTCTGTTAGAGAAAGTAAGCAGATTTTATTTATTTTTATTTATCTCTACTAAAGATGGCGTACAAATAAACCCCTTTGTTTTTTACCAAATTTTTTTTACCAAAAAATTCCCGGGTTTTACAAAACGGATTCAGTTTTCTCTGATTTTCACCCTACTTTTGTATCATTAAAATACATAAAAAATAACGTGTTTTACTAGGAAAATACAATCCATTGCATGAGAGAGCTATATTATGCGAAGACATTAGTCTGTGTGTATACGCAGAGCTGTGTGTTGAAGTAAGGCTATATTAGTCTAGAAGGTACATACAAGAAACAAACAGGCCTGCACACAAGCTCTGAATCTCATGCCCACCACGTACACATTTCAAGCTGGTCGCAGAGACCAGTTTAAAGGTTTGACACACTAAAATGGGAAGAAAATGACAATCTGTATCAGACTACGGTTCAGAAGGCAAGAAAGGGGGAAATGGTTTGCACATTGGCTGGCTAAACCCAGCGTTGTGAGATCAATCCTTAGGGATCTGGGGCAAAAATTAGGGTTACCATATCTCATAAATAAAAAAAGAGGACCCTCCATGGGCCCTGGCCCCGCCCATTTCCCCACCCTAGCCCTGCCCCAACTCCGCCCCTTCCCCACCCTAACTCCGCCCCCTCCTCCCTCCCACTCCCAGCCAGGGGGAAAGGGCTGCCCCAGTGCTACCGGCTTCAGGGTTTGAGGGGCAGCCCCCAGACCCTGCTCCCCCAGCCGGCGCTTCCCCAGCGCAGCTGGAGCCCGGGAGGGGAAGCGCCCAGCCGGGGGCGCAGGGTCTGGAGGCTGCCCGGCAAACCGTGAAGCCGGTAGCGCTTGGGCTTTGGGCAGTCCCTATGCCTCCGGACCCTGCGCCCCCAGCCGGGCACTTCCCCTCCCGGGCTCCGGCGGCGCAGGGTCCGGAGGCACGGGGGCTGCCCGAAGCCGGTAGCGCTCGGGCAGCCTGGCTCTTAAACAGAGCCGAAGAGGAGCAGAGCCTCCAGCCGCGGCGGCTCTGCTCCTCCCCGACTCTTCGGCTCTGTTTAAGAGCCAGGCTGCCCGAGCGCTACCGGCTTTGGGCAGCCCCCGTGCCTCCAGACCCTGTGCCCCCAGCCAGGCTCTTCCCCTCCCGGGCTCCGGCGACGCAGGGTCTGGAGGCACGGGGCTGCCCGAAGCCGGTAGCGCTCGGGCAGCCCAGCTCTTAAACAGAGCCGAAGAGTCGGGGAGGAGCAGAGCCGCCATTTTCCTGGACATGTTCGGCTTTTTGGCAATTCCCCCCGGACGGGGGTTTGACTGCTGAAAAGCCGGACATGTCCGGGAAAAAGAGGACGTATGGTAACCCTAGCAAAAATCTGTCAGGGATGGTACATGGTCCTGCTGTGAAGGAAGGGGACTGGACTCAATTACCTTTCAAGTTCCTTCCAGTCCTACACTTCTATGATTCTTCCATGACTTATGCAAAAGTTTTAAAAAAACAAAAATAGGAAAAAAGGCTGAAGTTGAGTGTGTGCGCTGCAAATGGTGTGGCCCAATTATTAAATGTAAATATTTGTAAGCAGAGTCTGGCTGTGCTCTCCCCTGCCATCTAGTGGTGAGCTGTGGAAAAAGACTTCAGAAGCTGGTCTTGTTTGCATGGACACACCCACCCTGCTTAGATGCTCAGCATAATGGGATTACTTCCCCCAAGTGATCACTTGTGGCTGGTGTTGGATCCCCAGTCTCCTTGTTATTGGGGCAGGAGTAATAAAGGATTGCTATCCTTGTTGTGTGAACTGAGGGCAGCAGAACTGTACCTGGCATATCCCAATGGAGGGACTCACCCTCATTTGAATGGCACTCGCTAGGCAGGAGACATGAGTTCCAAAGGCCTAGGAGTGGGGTGTTGTTTTTGTAAAGGGGATGGGGGTGTTTTAAAAACAGTTCAGAAGATGGGAAAAGCAGTAAAAACAACTGAAGAGTAGTTAGTCCTGATAAGAGGTCTGGAGGTATCTTTTTCCAGCCCTCAAGGGGAAAGAGCTAACTGCCTGAGAGGAATATACCTGAACTGGAGCAGTGGTGGGGAATAGTCCAAGGGAGCTGGGGAGTTCCAGCCTGGTAAAACCCCAGGCTGCAGGCCTTGTTGAAGGCCTACAAAGTTATTGGTGCTGCCAAGATACAGCCTGGGAATAGACAAAGGCAGCAGCTCCTAACCCCTTGCTAATGATGAGTGGCTATTACAGACTGCAGTCTGCCCCAGTGAGCAGGGGCTAGATGATGACTGGCAGCAGCCACTGAGGCAAGGTGAGTTTAGAGGGTTGGGGGTCTCCCTGGGAGGGGAGACCCAGAGCGAGGGGGTACTGCTGGGGAAGAACCCTGAGGTAAAGGGCCCCGGAGTCTGGGAGGAACATAGGGCCAGCGGCAGGTAAGACACCAGCCTGCAAAGGGTGCTCCAAGCTGGACAACAGCTAATTTCTAAGATGACCAGCAAGAGGCACCATGCCGGTGAGTCTCGCTTCGCTACAGGGCTAGATACTATTTGGCTTGTCCTCTCTCCATGGTACAACAACAGAGCTAATTTAGACTCCATTGAGAGTCTTGTTACACGCTGCGGAGCTGAAGTCACTGATACCTGGGTCTAAGTATTAGACCTGCTTTGGGACAGTGTCTCTAAGGCAAGAGACTGACCTGTGTGTGCACCAGCAGTGAGGCTCCCCCACTAGCAGCTGAAATCACTGAGAGCTGTGCTAAGTGTGTGTGTGTGTGTGGGGGGGGGGGGGGCTGAAGACATCTAGGTGAGTGGGTGGCTGGTGGAGCGGCGTGGCAAGCAGCCAGCAGAGAAACTGGTGGAAAGGACCAGAGCAGAGCCCTGCAGAGGTGTGACAATTGGCTATTGAGGTGATGAGCGAGTGCCCGAGCAGTGGAGTGTGTAAGGTGCCTCCTTACCCCCCTGCCCCCACCTTCCACACAGGGTGGGAGGTGAACCCTGTGGATGAACCTCTGAACTCTGGGGCTGCACTGGCCTAGGACCGCAATTTAGGGTTACCATATTTCAACAATCAAAAAAGAGGACGGGAGGAGGCCCGCCCTAGCCCCACCCCTGTCCTAGCCCCTCCCTCCCACTTCCTGCCCCCTCAGAACCCCCAACCCTCCCCCCCACTCCTTGTCCCCTGACTGCCCCCAGGACTCCACCCCCTCCCTAAGCCTCCCTGCCTCTTGTCCCCTGACTGCCCCCTCCTGAGACCTTCCCCACATCCTAACTGGCCCCCTAGGACCCTACCCCTACCTGTCCCCTGACTGCCCCAACCCTTATCCACACCCCCACCCCCTGACAGCCCCCCCAGAACTCCTGACCCATCTAAACCCCTCTGCTCCCTGTCCCCCCCCTCCTGGGACCCCTGCTCCTAACTGCCCTCCAGAACCCCACCCCCTACCTAAGCCTCCCTGTTCCTTATCCCCTAACTGCCCCCTCCTAAGACCCCCCCCCAACTGTCCCCCAGGACCCTACCTCCTATCTGTACTCTGACTGCCCAAAACCTTATCCACCCCCCCCCCAGAAAGCCTGCCCCGAACTCCCGACCCCCCCCAGCTCCTTGTCCCCTGACTGAGCCCCTCCTGGGACCCCTGCTCCTAACTGCCCTCCAGAACCCCACCCCCTACCTAAGCCTCCCTGTTTCTTGTCCCCTAACTGCCCCCTCCTGAGACCCCCCCACCTGTACCCTGACTGCCCAAAACCTTACACCCCCAACCCCCAGACAGCCCCCCCTGAACTCCTGACCCATCCAACCCTCCCCCCTGCTCCCTGTCTCTTGACTACCCCCCCCCCAGAACCTCCCTGCCGCTTCTCTGGCCCCCGGCCCCCTTACTGTGCTGCAGAGCAGCGCACTCGACAGCGGGGGAGGGGAGCAGGGTCGGAGCTCCAGACGGCGAACGGCCCCGATCTGTGAATGCAGGGAGGGGGGGGAGGGAGAGAGAGGAGGGGAGTGGTGTCAAGTTTCAGGAGAGAGGAGGGGGGAAGTGCAGGAAGGGCTCTGGCTGTCCGAGCCTGGGCTGCTCTGTAAGCCGCGCGCACGCTCTGTATGGGGGGGGGAGGAGGGAAAGTCCGGACATTGACAAATTCCCCCCGGACGCTATTTTTAACCCAAAAAAGCTGGACATGTCCGGGGGAATCCGGACGAATGGTAACCCTACCGCCTAGGAGCCACTGCCGGAGGGGGTGCTCCAGGTAAGCACCGAACCCCACATCCACTTCCAAAGCCTGCACCCAGGCACCCTCCTCACACACACCCTCCGGCTCCCAAATTTCCTCCTGCACTCCTACCCCCGCACCCCTGCACCCCCAAACTCCCTCCCAGAGCCTGCACCCCTCACCCCCTACCGCACCCCCATCCTGCACCCCACGCCCCCTCCCCCCTAACTCCCTCTGCACCCACTTTTGCCCCCAAACTCCCACCCAGAGCCTGCACCTCCACCTCCTCCTGCACCCCCACCCCCTGCCCCAACCCAGAGCCTGCACCCCAGACCCCCTCCCCCACCAAACTCCCTCCCAGAGCCAGACCCCTCACACTCCTGCACCCAAATTCCCTCCCAGAGCCTGACCTCTCACCCATGTGCCCTGGGGGGAGGAGGGGCAGCAGCCACGGCGTGGCCAGCACCTGCAAAAGCAGCTTTTTTTTTTTTTTACTTTTTTTTTGCTCCGCCCCCCCCGCGCGTCCCGATATCCCCCCTTCTCCCCCCCCACGTCCCGATATTTCCCGTCAGTGATCTGGTCACCCTAGCTGGATGTCCAGCTCTGAAGGCAGCGCTCCACCCGCAGCAGCGCAGAAGTAAGCGTGGCAATGTCATACCATGCCACCCTTATTTCTGACCAGCTCCTGCGCTGCTGCCTTCAGAGCTGGGCGGCCGGAGAGCAGTGACTGGTGGCCAGACAGCAGTGGTTGTTGGCTGAGCACCCAGCTCTGAAGGCAGTGCCCTGCCAGCAGCAGCGCAGAAGTCAGGGTGGCAACACCATACCAGGCCATCATTACTTCTGCGCTACAGCTGGCGGTGGCTCTGCCTTCAGAGCTGGGCTCCCGGTCAGCAGCAGCGCAGAAGTAAGGTTAGCAGTACCACAACCCCGCCCCCCCAATAACCTTGTGACCCCCCCACCATCTCCTTTTTGGGTCAGGACCCTACAATTACAACACGGTGAAATTTCAGATTTAAATAGATGAAATCATGACATTTATTATTTTTAAAATCCTCTGACCATGAAATTGACCAAAATGGACCATGAATTTGGTAAGGCCCTGCCTATAGGATAAGTGCCCCCCAGTATTATGAGGGTGAGTGAGCTAGATTTGGGCATGGGAGTCTGAGCATTAGCATGAATATTCATGATCACGCTTAGGCCCTATAATAGGGCAAACCACCATGAACCCAGCTTCATTCCCACCCCCTGTTCCAGAGGCTGGGGGCTGCGGCAGGGTTGGGGGGCTCAGTTTAGGGGATGAAGGTCTGCTGGACTCACTCTGCCCCCACAGGTGACACCTGTGCTCCCCCAAGCGCATGTTGTGTCCGCCTAAAGCAAGATTCCCTCCCAGTAGATTGTAGCTAAGGCGAAGGTGCACTGGGCTGGGAGCCAGGAGCTCTGTTCCCATGTCTGTTGTCTAATGCTCATCACACCCCTTGTAACTGATTTGTTACCTGCTCACTCCACCCCCTTTTACCCTTCCATGGTAACCTGGTTAATTTAGGCACCCCCAACCTTTCCTAGTTCCTAGGGCTCAGGGCGTAATTTTCTGCAGGTTTGCAGGACCTTTTACCAGTGAAAGAGCATTGCACAGTAATATCCTTAACCTCTATTTATTAATAGCTACCAAAACAGAACACACAGGGGAAGCAGACAATGCTCACCACTCCCAGTAAGGCAGACGGACTTTTCCTGGGGCCAGTCAGTGGCAGGTCATCTGGGGCTCTAGCTGCTGCATTGAGGGCTGGCAGGGTGCTGAGGGCTGACAGCTCTGATCTTGGGCTGTGCCCCGGAGTTAGCATCCAAAGAACTTCCTTTTGGACCTTAGTTTATATAGTGAAACTTGAGTCCTGCTTAGCTGTACCTGACCCAATCATTGCAAGCTAAAGTTCTACAAAACAATCCCTGCCCATTACAAAACAACTCTTTACCTAATCAGACCCCACCACCTTAGTTGATTTAAATCTTGCAAAATGAGTAATGCACCAGACAGAAACCACACAGCTAAACAATAGAGAAGTGGGGACCGTAAAGGCAAAATGTTAGAAGTAGCGATTTCACACCCACAGCTATTGCTAAGTGGTTTCTTGCCAGACAGAACGCTATCAAACAAAGTTTTGTTAATGATCCTAAGCTCTGGTGATGGTGGGTACTATTAGAACAGGAGCGCCGCCTGAATAGCTCAATACTAGATTATTTTGATATAATTTAGAGGGAATGTGGGGATGTGACTCTCTGTTTTCTGGCTCAGGGCTGCTGCTGTTTACTGCAGTAAAAGGCCTCAGACCTTACAGATTAGTGCCCTGTACGGCAGCCAGCTATGAGTCTCCAGGTCAACTGCACGAGACCACTTCAGGCAGAGGTGGGACTAGAACCCAACTCTTTAGCATGGTAGACCCCAGCCTCAGACATAGCCACAGCCTTTCACACTGAATGTGCCACATATATGTGCTGTTGTTAGCCTCCCTTTAACCACAGTCACAGTCCCCTCCCAGAGCCTGGGTGAGAACCGAGGAGCCCCTATCTGCAGGATTCTTTAACTCTCCAGCAAATCGCTGTGTGTCCCGGGGCCAACTGTGTGTCACGTCCCTCTCCTGGGGTGGCTCTGTGTAAAAGCTCTGGCTTGCTCCTGGAGCTCAAGCGGCAACGCTCAGCCTGGCGGAGCTGATGGATCCAAGCTCACACTGGGCTGATGAGCCCCAGGAGCAATCTATGGCAGTCCCTGATCTTCTTAAAACCACCCTCCAAGTGTATTTCATTCTCCCAGGGGCGCAAACATCCCCTGACCCAGGCTGGAGCCCTGAGAGCCTAGAACCGGCCAGTGATGGCGCCATGTGCGACCCAACCCAAGTGTCCTGCACTGCAGCCGTTTGCCGCTCAGGGCTGGGGGCAAAATGGTCTGGAGCCCCATGGGCCCTCACTGCCCTTTGCTTTGCCTTCCCTTAGGCATGGGTTCGAAATTGAATACGCCTTCGCCGTCAGCCTGAACAGTACCTATTGCCAGAACCAATCTGATCTGGAAGTCGTGCTGCCCACGGATACGCTGAGGAACATGCAGGCAGCCCTTAATGGAAGGGACCACCTGTACGACCCAGGCCAGGGGAACATCGTGGCTGCCACGGTGATGGAGCTGCCCAACACGCGCTGGGAGCACGCCGAGTGGCGCCTGCTCCAGGACGAAAGGAACAGCCCCGTGTCAAAGCTCGTGGCCCGGACCTCCAGGGAGAACAACAATAACATCTGCCTGATCCTTTTCACCCTCAGCTCGCCCTGTGTGGGGAAGTGCCTGCTGGTGAACAGGTTCTTCAACATCCTACAGCCGGTGAGCAACATCTTCAGCCCCATCAAGTACAAGGCCTTCGTCTTCCAGAGGATCTTCTGGTGGGACCGGAAAAATGAGACACGTGAGAGCCTGCTGCAGGCCTGGCACCAGCTGCAGAACGTGCCCCTGTATCGCTGCGACAATAACGGCTGCAAGGACTGCAGCGGGAACAACCCCAACACCAACGCCTGCTTGGACGGGATGAGAGCCGTGGAGCGGCCGCTGCTCCCACCTGGCAGGGGGTAGTAGGGAAAAGCAGGGGGCCCAGGGGAAAGCAGGGGATGCAGGGGAGAGCAGGGGGCACCATCAGAAGGATGGGGGGGGGTGGAGCAGGGGACACCATTGGGGAGATGGGGGGGTGGGACAGGGGGCTCCGTCGCAGGGTTGGGGGATGCAGGGGTGGAGGTGGTGGGACCTTTCTTCTTGCAAGGCCTGTAATTTTGATGAGTCCACACACATGCACATCCTGTATGATTAACACCAATAAAGTGTCAGAACATCCTGGGGCCTCCTGTCTCTGTCTGTGCGTCTTGGCTTTCCAGGGCGCGCAAGGCCTCCCAGTTTCCCTGGCAGTGCCCCCTTCATCGGGCCAGGCCTGGGCCCCATTTTTTCCCTGGGGCTCCCCTGAACCCAGACCCCTGGAACAGAGTCATCCCTTTGGGAGCGTGGCAGGCAGCCTTCAACAAACACCCAGCTCGCTATGGATTAACCTGGCCATCTGCTGCCATCTGCTGGTGAACTGGAGGAAGACACACCACGAGCACAAGGAGCAGACCCTAGTTTGCATGTTTCCTGCCAGCCCCCGACTGGCTGGATCAGACGGCACCGAAGCTCACAGAGCAGCAGGGAGACCCAAACCTGGGTGGGAAGGGGCTGAGAGGCAGAGGTGAAAGTAAGCCGGTACGGTACAGTACGGCGTACCAGCAAGAGCCAGTATGCCGTGCTGGACCGCAGCAGCTTCCGGGGCGGGGATTTAAATGGCGGCCGGGCTGGGGCCGGCATTTAAAAGGCCTGGAGCTCCACGGCAGCTGGAGCCTTGGGCCCTTTAATCGTTCCTGAGCTCCGGAGGCTCCCAGCCACCTCTGCAGCTGGGAGCCCCTGAGTGATTTAAAGGCCCTGGGACTCCTAGCCACAGCTGGTGCCTCAGGGCCTTTAAATCTTGAGGCCCCGCCTCTTCCGGATGAGGCCACACACACCCCCAGGACTCCGGCCGTACCGGTAAGTCCTGTAAGTTACTTTCACCCCTGTTGAGAGGGGATCAGATCTGCCCTGTAGCCCTCATCTGGGAACACAACGACACAGAGGCCAATGAGAACTGCTGGGCAAAACGCGCCAGCACCAGCACTGGGTGCACATCCACCTGCAGTGGGACGTGTAGGTGCCCCATCACTCCATGGAGACCTGCAGCTCCCCAGACTGATGGGTCGAGGCTCCAGGCGGTGGCTGGAGGCTCTGAGGTGCTGTGCTGGGGATGGGGGACGGGAACAGGGGGCAGGAGAGCTGGTTAGACAGAAACATGGGCCTGCCCGGGCTTGGTGAATCGTACATGCCTGTTCATTTCATCCAGCTTCTCCCCTGCTTGTTAACCAGGCAGGGATCCGCTGATGTGGACGGATGGGTGGTAAAGGTCACTGCTAGGGTCAGGTGCCTCTCAGCTGCTCCAAAGATAATTCAGGGAAGAAAAAACAGGTCTCTGTTCGGGGAAGGCAGCTCTAATAAAATACAAAAGAACCCGATAAAGCCTGAACATCTGGGCAATGCACAGGGAAGGGATTGTAGCAATCTGAACAAATTCCATGTAATGGAAAATTACAAGGATCCTTTAATCGCACAATTAGGAAGTGATGGGGAAAGACTTGTGCGCAGAAGGCTGCCGATAACTCTCCTTTCACAGCCTTTGCCAACGGACACCCAAGAGCAACCTGTCCCCAGCTCCACTGAACCTGCAGGGAAGGCAGCACCGGCACAGTGACCTCTGCTGGGTCCAGGCACAAGGACATCATCCATGCGGGAAGTGTGGATTCAAGGGACGGGCTGCTGTAATGCAGATACAAGCAGAGAGGTCACGGCTGAGGGGCTGCATTAGTGGGGCAGTTTGGGGGACATAGTGACAGTCACTCACCTCCCAAAGCGCTCAGGGAAATTGGCTATGGCCAGGAGAAGCCAGGCCTGCACAGCACCAGCCGATCTGCCCGGGCTCTCCCCTGCCCTCCCGCATAAACCAAACCTCACCGCCGTGGAGCAGGCTGACGAGAGACACCTGCCAGTGGCTGGCTACCACCTCGGCCAATGCTGGGGACTGGACCAACGACTCCAGGACTAAACACAAGAGTCTTTACACCTCGTGCCAAAGCGCCAGGCTCTCAGGCTGAGCGTTGTCACAGACTCCCAGTGTCTGCGTGTGGGGTCCGGGGCAGGAGGCCGACCACACCTCTGCACCGGGGGGTTCCACAGGCAAAACGTGCGACAAACAACTGACGTGTGTGTGTCAGGGATTCACACTGTAACTGACCCAGCGCCACAGTTGTGATGCACAAACCTATTTTCAAGGGGGCTTTTCACTGCGTGAATCGCATGAAACCAGAGCGTGGCAGCGCCTAGGACCCCAGTCCTGGATCAGGCCCCATAGTGCTAGGTGCTGTACAAACCCCGAAGGAAAAGACACTCAGCCCCCACATAGATCAGCAGCAGGCAAAGTTGGAACTAGAATCTAGCTCTCTAACATGGTAGACCCCAGTCTCAGACACAGCCTTCACACTGAATGTGCCACATATATGTGCCATTGTTAGCCTCTTTCACCACAATCACAGTCCCCTCCCATAGCCAGGCGGAGAACTGAGGAGGGTCACGCAACCATCAGGGCTGGGGAGGGACCCACTGAATGTCTAATAAACCTGGGGAGACCGCCGGTCTGCGCGCCCCTTCTGCACCCAAGTGGCAAGGGGACAATGGGGCAGGGCAGGTCGTGCCCCTTGCCATCTGTGCTAGTACCTGGGACCTGTGGTGTTTGCCCAGGGAAGGGGTTTATAGCCCAGCCCTCCCCCACTCACCTGCACCGAGCTGCCAACAGCCCCAGCTTGAGAAATAAATGGCCCTGTGTGCTTTGACGGTGGCACAAGAGCTGAAGGGTGGGCAGCCTCCAGCCACTGAGGGACCAGCCACTGGCAGCCTCATCTCTGACAGGGAGTGGGGAGTGGGCAGAGGCCTCCCTCCCGAGCCCCTCACCCTTCCTCTGGGGCCAAATGCACCTCCCTGCCCCCAGCCTCAGCCCTGTGATCCCCCGGGAATCTGGCTGGGATCCGGGTTAGAAGGAGGGAGGAGGACAGAGTGGGGTCCCCAGCGGGACAGGATGAAGATAGAGCATCACGGTGAAGGTTTCTCCGGGAGGGGTGCAGAGAGGGTATCTCTGGCAGGTGGGGGAGAGCAGGGGACATGGGGGAGAATAGGGGACATGGGGAAGAGCAGGGGGCATGGGAGAGAATAGGGGGCGTGGGCATTGCTCACTCTGACCTGTGGCCCCCCCAGCTCAGCCCACGGACGGTCGAGAGATGCCAGAGTGGTGCTCTGTATACCTTTAT
The DNA here is from genome assembly GCF_011386835.1 of Chrysemys picta bellii. Lineage (NCBI taxonomy): Eukaryota > Metazoa > Chordata > Testudines > Emydidae > Chrysemys > Chrysemys picta. The sequence goes on along the minus strand of NC_088807.1, from coordinate 16,831,835 downwards.
TCACCTCTTGCACACTATTATAATACTCTGTACAAAGATACCTTGGGAGGTATCGGGTGAGAACTCATAACCCGCTGGTCAATACTGTCCTAATAAAATATGTGTGGCCACATTGTATGTGAAGTTATCAGATTCCCCAGTATGGTGTGACTGAGACATATTCCAAGTCTGGGGAGCGGCCAGACCAGTTCCTCGGGGACAGGGACAAGCTGATGTCTCAGCCAGGTGTAAACAAGGTCATTGGGCCATCACCTGCTAAATGGCTCTTCGTGGGCAGGAAAAGGGACAGGGGCAATTAATCTTCATCTTAAAAAGAAGCAGCTTTGGGTTCCCGTCCACACAGATGAAGTGTCTCCTGGACCTCAGCTGGAGCTTCTCGAAGAAGGGAAAGGACTATAAGAAGGAAGGGCTGAAGCCCCAAATCATTCCTCGCTTTCGCTCGCTCACCTCTACCACGACACCTGAAGACCAAAGGGAGCAGCATTGGACTCGGGGAAGGATCCTGAGTGAACGTTCAGCCCGTAGGACCTGCTGGAACATGTGGTGAGAGAGACCTGGCTTTGGATTCACTTTAGTTTGTTAAGTTGGGCCTTAGTCGTGTTTTACTTTTATTTTTCTTGTAACCGATTCTGACTTTTATGCCTTAGAACTTGTACTCCCTTAAAATTGATCCCATTGTAGTTAATAAACGTGTTTCACTGTTTTATCTAAACCAGTGTGTTTGCGAAACTCCATTTGGGAGAACGGGTTTGGTGCATTTAATTTTCTATTAACAAAATGACAGACTTCATATGAGCTTGTGTTGTCCAGGAGAGAGCCGGGCCGTACAAGATGCACATTTCTGGGGAAAGTCTGGGGCTGGGAGTGTGCTGGTGTCGCTCTGCAGTGTAATCCAGGAGTGGCTGGCAGCACTCACACAATATAACTGGGAGTGACTGACCTGCTGGAGGCTGGGTGTGAGCAGACCGGGAGTGGTGGCTACCAAGCACAGCAGTGCAAAAGGCACCTGGGATGCTGTAGGATTGACTATGACCATTTATTCATTGATATCACCACTGCTATACAATTGCAGCAAATCTTGTACAGTGTATGTCATGTGAGGTGTCACTGGAGAAGTGACACTCTATCAAATCATAGGGAGCATGAAGGGTTGAAGTTTGGGGTGGAGTGGGGGGGGTGACACTGCCCCCAGAGGGGTTATCCCAGGGGAGTGGCACCTCTGGGGAGGAAAGAAACAGACACAGAGACGTGAGGCCAAGGGCTGCTCTGAAGCTTTATTGGTGTCGATCACAGGGCAGAGAATGGCCAAAACTGGGTTTTTCAGGCGCAGTGTTATCCAAACCCAACCCCCAATACGGGCCCTGGGGTCTGCCCTGGCCCCTGGCACAACCCCCCGTCTCCCTCTCCCACCTGCATGCCATGCTCTGGACAGGAATCCCACCTCCTACTCCCTGGCTAGAGAAGGGAATGCATCTGCTGGACTGGGAAGGCGGGGGGGACACAATTGCAGGGGAAACCCAGGGCCCAAATCCCAGGCGCTTGGGCACCCTGGAAATGAAAAAGAGAGAGAGAGAGAGGGAGTGAGAGGAGATCACAGTGTAAACCCAGTGCCCAGATGCCATGGGGATGGGCACCTTGAAATGAAATAGCAAAATAGAAGGAGAGGTATGTGAGAGGCATGAACAGATGGGCTGACAGATGGATAGGCTGACGGATAAGCAGTTTGACAGATGAATAGATGGATGAGTTGACAGATACATGGATGAGATATGGATGGGCTGATGGATGGATGGATGAATGGATGGATGGGTTGACAGATAAATGGGTTGACAGATGGATGGATGGGCTGATGGATGAAAGGTTTGATGGACAGATGGATGGATGGATGGGTTGGCAGACAGATGGGTTCATGGACAGACGGATGGCTGGATGGGTTGAGGGACGATGGATGGACAGGTTGAAGAATGGGTGGGTTGGCTTTTGATTGATTGCATTGCAGCTTACATGCTCCTCCCACTTTGGCGCCCTCACCCATGGGCTGTCTTCGGGTTTGGCTCAGTTTTTCATTGATGTTAGGCAGAGGTTCCTGTTGATGTTCTTCTCCTTGCAGCTGTGGCAGCCCTTGTCATCGCACTGGTACATGGGCACGCTAAAGACTAGACTGCAGCTCAGAGACCACCCAGGAATGGGGAGCGTGGGTAGGGGATCATGTTCTTGATTGGAGCTTGACATGCACAAAGGGCGGATGGAGGTTTAGAACGCAGCTTGTGGTGCTGGAGGCTGGCAATTCTAGATTGGTGCACACTTGGGGAGAAGAATGGGCTTGTAGGTTGAAGACGAGCAAACCCCGGGCTGGGCTTCTAGGCTGGAGCACCACCAGAGATGGGGGTGGGGTTCTACACTGGAGCACACCCAGCTATGGGGCTCTACATTGGAGATTTTAGCACATCAAGGGATGGGGTTCTAGACTGGAACACACACTGGGGTTCTAGGTTGGAGCGCATCCATGGATCAGGTTCTAGATTGACACATGTCCATGAAATTGGTTCTAGATCGCAGCGCTCCAAATCGATTGGGGTTCTAAACTGGGGCACACATCAGAATGAGGTTCTAGATTGGAGCTTGGTAGCTAGTTGGGACGTGTTTCTGTTACACTCAGCGAGCCAGACGCGCATGCACCACAAGGGAGACCTGTGGAAGAGCGATCCCCACATGGTTCTCAGCCCCGCTTCATCGTGCCTCTTCCCAGCCAGGCAGGGGTTGTTTTCAGGGTTCATCACAGCACAGTCCCAGCAGCCGTTGTTGTCGCAGCGCAGCAGGGGCATGTTGCGCAGCTGGTGCCAGGCCGGCAGCAGGTCCTTCCAGGTCACTTCAGGCTTCATGTCGTAGTCGAAGATCTTCTAGAACACGAAGGCCTTGTAGTTGTTGTCAATGGCCGAGAAGGCAGCGCTGGTCATCTGCATGATGTTGGAGCGCCCGGCCTCGCACAGACACTTGGTGGAGCAGGGCGAGTTCAAGGTGAATAAGATCAGGCAGCTGTTCTGGCCGTAGGTCCTGGCCGGGAGCTGGGCCACAAGGCTGTTTGGGCCCCCCTGGAGCAGGCGCCACTCGCTGTGCTCAGTGTATTTCCCACTCGGTATAACCACTTCCTTTGGCTGTGCAGCCACGATGTTCCCAAGAGGCGGGTTGTACAGGAAAGTGGTGGTGGGGGGGGAGTGGGCTGTTTCTCTGAGCTTCATGCAGTCTCAAAACCAGGGCTTTTGTCTTTTCAAATATTTATAAGAGCATGTTAATATAGCTTTATTCCTAAGAAACATCACTTTGTTGCAGTAGTTAACAGCTTCAAATAACAAGGCGTGGGGGGGGGTTACAAATTGTTCTGTTTAAATTTTAAAAAGTGGCGAAATTTGTGTATAAGCTGCTTTCTTAGTTTCGCCCAGTATGAAGCATGTTAATATAGCTTTGTTCCTCTCATGCATTCACAGTCACACGTTACAAAGCTCACATTAGAAGAACTCCTTACAGCTAACGTCAATTTCCAAGATTTGTTTGTCTGTTTTTTGTCCTCTGGTCAAGTCACTTGGGCAAAACTCTGAAAATCAAACTAGCGCTTTCTGAAAGAACTGCTTTAAACATGTCTTTTTATGTTTTATTTTATTATTGTAAAACCCCTTCTTTGTCCATGCTGATGTATTGAATTTTCACTAGGAAGCACATCTGGTCACTGTAGCTTTTCATGTTAGAAAAAAAAAATATTCCCGGGCTGGAGGCAGAAGACTTTCTCTTAATTTACAGCATGTCTCTCATGGCTTGTGGTCTGACTGAGGGTCTGTGTTTTTAACCCTGCTGTGTCAGCCTCTCTCTTTATGTTAGAACAGGTGCCTCTCGCTGTAAAAGTTGTATCATTTCATTACAGAATTTTTTCCTGTTAGCAAAAGGATTAAGAAAAGACTTTGTTTCTTCAGGGCCAGTGTTTATCTTACATCTTCACACTGTGTGAAGGGGGTGGAGATGGGGGGCTCTTGTTGTAAAATGTAAAATGCCAGAGCACAGCCATAGCCGATGAAGGTTGGCAAAGGACAGAACCCCCACCCTGCATCCTCCCAACCCCCGCACCTCAGTACTGCTCTGAGAACCCCCCAAATTCCTTCTCACTGCCCCACCCCCCACCCGTTCCCCAGCTCTGAGTCTGGGCTGGTCGTCACCAGCTGGGCCCTGGCCCATTGAGTGGGTCAATGGAGCACAGCCGGAGCGGGGCAGTTTATCAAAGGCAGGGGCCAGGTGCCAGCCTCAGGGCTGGGAGAGGAGGATTTGCCTCTCCCCGCACTCCGGGTGGGACAGAAACAATGTGCAGCCGGGCAGCTGTGAAACCCCCTTGTTAACAGGTGGCTCTGGGAGGGGCCCACCTGGCAACTCCATAAGGGGAGAGCGACTCCGAGGGCCGCCCAGTGCGAGCCAGGGAGATGCCGTCCAGCGGGAGGCTCCTGGCAGGAGCACCGCCAGCTTTTTTGCCGCCCTAGGCGGCGGAAGGTCCCTCCCCCGACAGGGGCAGCGGAAGGTCCCACCCCTGAAATACCGATGACGACCGGGGCGGCTGAAGATCCGGCTGCCGTGGTCACCGCCCCCCAAATGTTAGTGCTCTAGGCGACCGCCTAGGTCGCCTAATGGGTTGCGCCAGCCCTGGCTCGTGGCCTGGAGCTCAGTCGCCCTGGCCCTGTGCATGGCAGCCCCAGGAAACGCCTTCCCCCTGGGTAGCCCCAGGCTGTGCCCCCTGGGATCCCCGTCTCACTGATCCCCTGGGTGGGGGCTGCGGGAGAAATGAACACACAGGGGAATCACACAGAAGCTTTTCCTTCTTGTGGAAAAACTTCTGCTCTGATTTATTGATCTGCTGCAAATAGCTGAGCGTGTCTGAAAGGCAGCTGCAGAGGGCATCCGGGGGCCGATACAGGGTCCCTGCGCAGGGCAGGGGGAGTGCAGTGCAGGGAACGGGCACCCCAAGGGTAGTTCATTTGGTAAAATAGCTGCATCCATATCCCACCCCCTCCATCGGTACACAGAAGGGGGAAGCCAAGAATACTAATTCCTAGCTGCTATAGAGACATCTCCTCTGGGGTTTTCAAAAAGCTTTACACAGGGGGTAAATAACATCTCCCCCCCTTTAACAGATGGGGAAACTGAGGCAGAGCTTTGCCTGCAGAGCAAGGATTAGAACTCAGGTTACCAGAGTCCCACTATAGCACCTTCCCCACAAGTGAACACTTACCCCTACTCCTCTCAGTGCAGCCTCTTCCTCACTGTGTATAATAACCTCTCTGTTCCTTGTCATCAACCTGTTTCACTTTTAGGCTTAATCACTTCCCCTTTATTTACAAGGGAAGATCACACTGGTCATGCACCAAGGAGGGACGCACCAAGGGGGGGAGCTGTGGTGCATGACCATCAGCAAACGGAAGTCCTGCGATCTGAGGCGGGAGTCCCGGCAATCTCCACCTCTCACTCCGGTCTCGTGGATTGCACAGCGGTCACCCAGCGCGGCCTCAGTCGCTGCAACTAGGAAACGGCCCCTGCTCCAAATCATAGAATCGTAGGACTGGCAGGGACCTCGAGAGGTCATCTAGTCCAGTCCCCTGCACTCAAGGCAGGACTACGTATTATCTAGACCATCCCTGACAGGTGTTTCTCTAACCTGCTCTTAAAACTCTCCAGTGACGGAGATTCCACAACCATTGTCCCTTGTCCAAACTTTTCTGAGATCTAGTTCATTCTCGCTGAGGAACATTTGATTTAGCGATTGCTCGCTTCTCTCCTTCACTCGCTTCCCGCTCACAAGAACCGCTCTCGCTCCTTCTCCAGCAAAAAGCGCCGCCCCGCTCAGCGCAATGAAACGACGGTGTACCCACGATCCCACACGCACGCATGCGCAGAAGGAAGGCGAGCGAGCGAGGGAATGCGTGAGAGCGCTGTGTGGCATGAGACAGTAGAAATCAGGCTATTTAATACTAGCAGACAGAGCAGAACTAGATCCAGTGGCTGGAAGTTGAAGGGAGACAAATTCAGACTGGGAAAATGAGGCCTGGAAACTGCATAATCCTTATGCAGCAACAAGGGGTTCAATATTTAGGGGTTCCTCTTAACATGACAAAACAGAACCGGCTCAAGCCCCCACCCAGTAATCTGGGGAAACTAAACCCCACCCTGGGCACCTGGAAGAGGCAATAATTCCCCACTCACAAGCCCTGAGTCTGTGTGTAACAAAAGAAAACCTGTATAGAAAGGGAGCGGGAACCCAACATTAATTTGGGAAAACACTGCAGTGACGGATTCAAAAGCCTGCAAACCACAAGTGAATACCTGCCCCCAGTATCTTGGGTAGGGTCCTTTGCCTCAGTGTCCCACCTTGCGGTGTGAAAGTCTGGCAGATGAATATCCTTTCAACATGCCACTCCCCTTTTCCCTCCGCTGCATCCCACTCACAGCTGCTTGTGCGAAGCCAGCAAGGTCCCAGAATTCAGGGGTGCATTCATGTGGGTTCTCGCCCCACCCCTAAAGGGGAGGGTTTTGCAATGCCACTGGTGCTGCCGTTATCTTTGCTGCCACTTGCCACTCGCTGGGGCCTTTGCGCTGATCTCTGCCACCTTTCCCCCTGCTCATCACTGCCATCTCTGCCACTGCTGGCTGCCATCTGTAGAATGCCATCTCCTGAGGGTTGCCCCCTTAGCCCAGCTGTGAGTGAGTTCACAAGGCCGTGATTTCACCTCACCACTGCTGGAGCCTCTGCATTATCTGTCAGTGCACCCCGTCCCTGCAGGGGGCCTAAGTCTCAGCCCCATAAACCTGCTCACCAGCCATTTCAGCTCTAGGAATCACTGAGCGGAAACAAAGACCCACCACCAAGTTTGATGGGCTCCAACTCTAAACACTAAAGGAGCAAGTAGGACAGAAAACTCTTAAAGCACAACCAGGAACATCAACCCCCTACAACTCTGACTCTCACATGGATTTGGCATCACTATTGGGGGGAGGGATTGCTCAGTGGTTTGAGCATTGATCTGCTAAACCCAGAGTTGTGAGTTTAATCCTTGAGGAGACCATTTAGGGAACTGGGGTAAAAATCTGTCTTAGAGCAGGGAGTTAGACTTAAATGACCTCCTGGGGTCCCTTCCTTCCAACCCTGATATTCTATGCTCCCTGCTTAGCTAGCAATGTTACACTTAGGGTGATTCTGGCAGTCAGCAGCTGTGTCTGCGAGGCAGGTCTATGCAATATGGTCTGTTCTGGAGGGCTTTCCCCCTGGTTCATCACTAGATGTTGGGGGAGAGCTCATTCAGACCTGCTTACTGCTGTCCTCCAGCAAGAGCAATTAGCCAGTGGAACAACTTTCCACATGATGGAGAATCCACCACAGTCCTAGGTGTCTATATAGGGAGACTGGGCGTCTTTCTCAAAGATCTGCTCCAGTTCAACTATAAGCTACTGGCTGGATGCAGGAACCACTGTGTTATACAAGAGGGCCAACTAGCTGACCAGAATGGTTCTCTTCTGGCCTTAACATCTATGAATCTATAAAGGTTTAAGCCACAAGAGTTGATTTGGCCACATTAGTCCAGAAAGAAGAGGCAGGAGTTAGTGCTTTTCATCCCGAATCCATGTTGATCAAATCTCACCCACACAACCCACCCCAGCGTTGTGTATCTACTTGCCACACATCTGGCAGAGGTAGGTTAGGCAGATTTCAGACAGTTTGTGGGTGACTTTACCTGGGATTTTGCTGCTTAATCACAGAGGCCCTTTCCTTTCTATCTCCGCCTGTGAACCCAGCGCGCCATGCGACCAACTGCAGCAGCCTCCATGGGTAGGGTTACCATTTGTCCGGATTCCCCCGGACATGTCCAGCTTTTTTGAGTTAAAAATAGCGTCCGGGGGGAATTTGTCAATGTCCGGATTTCCCCCCATGCAGAGCGTGCGCGGCTTACAGGGCAGCCGGCCGGATCGTGCCACTCGCACGGGGCTCCGGCAACCTGAGCCCTTCCTCCACTTCCCCCTCCTCTCCCCTGCAACTTGAGACCTCTCCCCTCCTCCCTCCCCCTCCCTGCATTCGCAGATGGCCGGCCGTTTGCCTCGGGCCTCCGGCAGTCTGGAGCTCCGACCCTGCTCCCCTCCCCCGCTGTGGAGCGCGCCGCTCTGCAGCACAGTAAGGGGGCCGGGGGCCAGAGAAGCGGCAGGGAGGTTCTCGGGGGGGGTAGTCAAGAGACAGGGAGCAGGGGGGAGGGTTGGATGGGTCAGGAGTTCGGGGGGGGGGCTGTCTGGGGGTTGGGGGTGTAAGGTTTTGGGCAGTCAGAGTACAGGTGGGGGGGTCTCTGGAGGGGGCAGTTAGGGGACAAGGAACAGGGAGGCTTAGGTAGGGGGTGGGGTTCTGGGGGGCAGTTAGGGGCAGGGGTCCCAGGAGGGGGCAATCACGGGGACAAGGAGTGGGGGGGAGGGTTGGGGGTTCTGAGGGGGTGGGAAGTGGGAGGGAGTGGAAGGGGCAGGGGCGGGGCTAGGGCAGGACAGGGGTGGGGCTAGGGTGGAGCTCCTCCCGTCCTCTTTTTTGATTGTTGAAATATGGTAACCCTATCCATGGGGAACAAATACAACGAGTGCGTTTAGAGGGGAGACTGGAGGGCAGCATGGGTGGCGGGTAAACCCCCCCCCCTTCAGAGGCTGAGTGAGCCCCCACCAGCTTCAGGATACAGGGTGGGGCCTCAGGGCAGAACATGGGCGGGGCCACAGCCTGGGTCTGGGGAGGCTTAGCCTGCCCTGGCCTTTGATACCCGCTGCCCATGGGGGGCCGTGAGGAAGGGGAAGGAGAAAGGGGGAGGCACGTGGAGCGGAGAGAAGACAGGAGCGAGAATGGAAAAGGAAAAGCAAACCCTGCGAACAAGAGACAGGAAAAGGGAGTAGGGGAAAGCCAGAGAAAGCAGCCGCTGGGCTGAGGGGCCATTCTAGCAGCAGAGTCAGGGAAAAGCTCAGATCCTCAGAGACTGGAGAGTGTCAGGATCCTTGGGGTTTGTTATTTGTAATTATCGTCAGTCTCTGTCCCTGCATTTTCCATCGCAACTTTGTTTTGACTGAGAAGCGTCTCTCAGCTGGAGCCTGAGAGCGGGAGTGGCTGGGGCCTTTCTATTGCCTTCCCTTTCGCAAGTTATGATCTTTGCCTAAGGAAGCAAGCTACCAAGCTTACAGCAAGCTAGCAGCATCTCCAGCCGCTCCAGGTCCAGTGCTCACAGAATCAGTGGGTGCTGCCCCTTTTGCCCCCAAAGCGATGGATCACTAGAATGTCTTTTTGCTTCCTTTATATTTTCCAAAGTCCATTGTCTTTGCCTCAAGAGCCAGGAAGATCTCCTGGGGGGTTCAGACTCCGGTGTGTCCCTCGTGGGCTCCCCAGGCAGTTTCCTCTACGCCTGCTTAACTTGATTGCTTTGTTTACCGTATATGTAAATGTACTTTCACTGTCTATGGCTTATAAGCTTGACCCCAACAGGTAAATCCACATTTCTTTGTCTAAGGCAGGCTTGCCTCCAAAACATGTTTTAAGAACACATTTCCAGCACACATGTAATGCTATATACACAAGCTGTCCATGCATGACGCAGTGATATTCATGACCAGCGTGTCCGCAGTTTTTCTATCACACCTTACAACAGTGGCTCTCAAACTAGGGCCACCGCTTGTTCAGGGAAAGCCCCTGGTGGGCCAGGCTGGTTTGTTTACCTGCCGTGTCCTCAGGTTCAACTGATCGCAGTTCCCAGTGGCCGCAATTCGCCTCTCCAGGCCAATGGGGGATGCGGGAAGTGGCGGCCGGTACGTCCCTTGGCCTGCATCACTTCCTGCAGCTCCCATTGGCCTGGAGCGGTGAACCGCAGCCACTGGGAGCTGCAATCGGCCAAACCTGCAGACGGGCAGGTAAACAAACCGGCCCGGCCCGCCGGGGGCTTTCCCTGAACAAGCGGTAGTCCTAGTTTGAGAACCACTGCCTTACAAGACACGGTTAGGGTAAATATTCTGGCAACAGGGTGCCGAGTGTGCCCGTTGCCACAGAGGGGCTTTTAGGGTCTCAATCATAATGGACTTAATCTCTAGGGTTCGGGGAAGAAGCTGATTGTGTCCATTGTGCTCCTTTCCTGGGCTCAGTTCTGGCGGTTGCTGATGGGCCGGGCCCAGCTCCAGCAAAGCACCGAAGCAGCCGGTTCACTTTCAGCTCAGGCGTAGGGCCATAGGTGTAAACGGGCCCAAGTGCTTTGCTGGATTGGGTCTGAGGGCTCATTACCCTGCAGGGTCGTTCCCTCTCTGGGTTCAGCGTGTGACCAGGGCCGGCTCTAGGATTTTTGCCGCCCAAGGCAAAAACAATTTTGGCCACCCCCCCCACCCCCCGTTTTTTTAATTACCCCACCCCCGGCCCCGCCTCAGCTCCTCCCCTTCCCTGCCTCCTCCCCCCAGGCTCTCAAGCCTAGGAGGGAGGGGAAGAAGCGGCGCCCGCGCCACGCTTGCTCGGGATCTCCCCCTCCCTCCCACGTTTGAGAGCCTGGGAGGGAGGGCGAGTAGTGGCGCGCGAGCGGCAGCGGAGGTGAGCTAGGGCGGCCGGGGCACATTTTTAGGGGCGGCATTCTGGCGCCGGCCATGCCGCCCCTAAAAATGTGCCGCCCCAAGCACCAGCTTGTTTTGCTGGTGCCTAGAGCCAGCCCTGCGTGTGACATTCCCAGCACAGGGGGTTGTGCAGCACCTGCTGATTTCAGTTGGTTTTTTGGGGGGGAAGGGGGAGAGGGAGGGGATTTTTTTTGTCAAGATAAAGTGACCTGGGACAAGGGGCTATGGACAAATGGGAGCATCAGGACCACCACCCCCTCCCCGCCCCCCTCGCTATTCCAGCTCAGTGTGGTAACGTCCAGCAGGGTGGTTTATGGGAGCTTGTGCAATAGACAGGCCCCAGCCACTCCTGCTCTCGGGCTCCAGCTGAGGGACGTTTCTCCATCAAAACATCGCTGCGATGGAAGTTGGTTTTCTGGCCAAACCAAACATTCCCGCTCTGGGCACAAAGTTTTGATTTTTTTTAAACTGAAAACCCCCCAACTGAAAATTTGACTGCCCCAAAGACAGAAACCATGTTTTATTTGATTGTACTGGTAACTATTTTCTCTTTCTGTTCTCTCTGCTTATTGCCACTTAAGTCTCTGCGCTTTCTTAATGAACTTAGTCTCCATTTTACCATAAACCATCTCAGTGCTGTGTTTGAGGGACCGAGTGTGTCTCCTCCACCCATGACAAAGCCCCCCAATCCTGATTAACAGACCCCGACCCCTGACAATGCCCCACGATCCCGACCCGCAGTCCCTACCTCATTCACAGGTTTTAAGGCTAGAAGGGAGTATTAAGACCATCTAGTGCAGGGGTAGTCTATTATTTTGTGTGAATGTCCAAATGTCTTGGTCAAGGTATAGCCAAGATCCAGACTCCAGATAAAATAATAATAATAATAATAATAAATAAATAAATAAAAATATTTTGGGGTCTGTTCAAAAGCAGGTGGTGGTCCAGATTTGGTCCCTGGTCCACCAATTGACTAACCCTGACCTAGCCTGACTTCTTGCACCACAAACACCAGCAAATCTCCTCTGGTGATCCCTGCATCCAGCCAGTCCTCGCTGGGCAGAGCAATAAACAGTTACACCTGCTCTGGTGGTAGTGCAGAGGGGGCCCCGTGTGTACTAGGGGTGAACGTCAGCCAGGATGCTTGTTTCGCGAATCAAGGGGAGCCGCTGTTGTAAACGCAGCTTGTGCCCCGTCGCTACCATTCTCCAAGCAGCTGGGCGTCAGGGATGAAGCCAGCAGCGAATATCCTGCCCCACAACAAACCTGAGAGAGGGGAAACGGCTCCAGCGACGGTTGGAACCGAGGGCCAGATCCCCAGCTGGTGTAAATCGGCCCTGCTCCATTGGCCTTAGCCCAGTTTACACCGGCTGAGGAGCTAGCCCAGAAAATCCAGCTGCAACGCGGCCGCAGCAGTGGAAAGGTGACACTGCCCCAACTGCGTTTCAGCCACACAGACATTCGCTGCGTCGAAACGTGCTTGTGCAGCTTTACACCGCAATAGCACTGCATGCAGCCCTGTGTGCATCTTATCCAGAGCGTCCCAGCCAGAGAGACGCTCAGCTGGGGCCTTCATCTCACAGGTGCTTTGGCTTTGCTCAGAACACCCCTGCCCTGTAATTGTCCCAGGGATGGAGAAATCCCCAGACCGGATGGTCTCGGGGTCCCTCTAGCCCAGGATCCTGTCTCTGACAGCGACAGCACCAGATGCGGTAAAGCAAAGGGCAAAGATCCCTGCAGCTCTGGGCTAACCTGCCCCCCAAGGCAAATTCCCACCCAGCGTCCGGCAGCTACCGCTAAGCTCCTCCCTGCAGCAGACAGACCTTGTGTCCCTTCCCAAACGCCTGGGTATCGTTTTTAATCTTCACTGCGCTATCTCTGGACACTCTTGTTCTCCACAGACATGGGGAGAAATGGTGTGATAAATGAAGTTTGGGGGGAGCTCCCTTTTATGGACAGCCAGCCAGTTAGCTATAAAATTCTTCTTAGTAGCTGTTCTCTGCTTGCTTTATCTGTAAAGGGTTAACAAAGTCCCCAGGTAAAGGAAAAGGAGTGGGCAACTGACCAAAAGAGCCAATAGGAAGGCTAGAACTTTTTTAAATGGGGAAAAAACTTCCCCTTGGTGCCTGTTGTGATTCTCCAGGAAAGAGAGACACAGAGCAGCAATGCTGCAAACAGCTTTAAAACCAGGTATGAAAAAGCATCAAATCATACCTCAAACCTACTTATCTGAAACCCCAAATAGCTAAGTAAATCACAGAATGTCTAGAAAGATGTGATTGGGTTTCTCTCTTTTATTTCTTATTGGCTTGTGGACTCCTCTGTACTAATCCCAAATGCTTTTTGTTTTGCTTGTAACCTTTAAGCTGGACCTCAAGAAGGTTATTCTTGATGTTTAATTTTTGAAAGTGGGTTTTTTAAATCTAGTAAAAGCCTAAGATCCACATGTATTTTCTTTCTTTTTGTTTTTAATAAAATTTACTTTTTTTAAGAACAGGATTTGGATTTTTGTGTCTTAAGAGGTTTGTGCACATATTTTTTAGTTAGCTGGTGGCTAATTTTAACAGATTAAGGGGACTGGTAAGGGAAGTGGATTGGGCAAACGTATTAATGAATCTTAAGACAGATAATGCCTGGGATTACTTTAAGTTAAAGCTGCATGAGCTGTCAGAGGTCTGTATCCCAAAAAAGGGAAAAAGATTACTAAGCAAGAGATTTAGACCGAGCTGGATGAGCGACCGACTCAAAGGGGCGATGGTGCGCTGGTGCCTGGAGCCGCCCCTGATGAAAGGGCTTGAGGGTACCCCACAGGAAGGAATTTCCAAGTGCGCCTTCTGGGTTCCCAGGGGTTTTGCATTTGGGTGGTGGCAGCATCTACCCATGCAAGGTCAGAGAGAAGCTGTAACCTTGGGAGTTTAATACAAGCCCAAAGTTGGCAGTATTAATTTTTAGAATCCTTGCAGGCCCCCACCTTCTGCACTCAAAGTGCCAGAGTGGAGAATCAGCCTTGACACTTCCGCTCACCACAGATCAGCTGTTCAGCAAGTGGGAAGCACTGGGGGACAGGGGGCGGAGCGAGGGTGGGGCGCATTCAGGGGAGGGGCGGAATGGGGCAGGAAGAGGTGGGGGCAGGGACAGAGTGATGGCAGGAAGAGGTGGGGCCTTGGGGGAAGGGATGGAGTGGCGGCAGGGCCTGGGGCAGAGCCGGGGTCGAGCACTGCGGGGGAAATGAGAAAGTCAGCACCTATGGTTTTACAGTAATAAAATAAAACGTAAAGACACATTATAGCTTTCTAAATGGTTAGAGGGGGTCTTTAAAATAGAGTGGTGGTTTGTTTTTTAAAGTTATGCCTAAACAAATTGCAGAATACAAAAAGATAACCAAACAAAAACCGCTCTACCTGTAAATTGTAAAGAAAGCTTTTAAAGTTCAGGGTACAGTTAAACCCCACCCCCCACACACATGTGATGGGTTTTACAATAAAAAAAGTTAAAAAGACAAAAGCCGCAGCCATAGAGAACAGGACGGGGGATAAGAGAGCTGTCCTGAGTTTTAGGGGAATATTGATAACTCATTGAAATCTTTTTTTTTTTTTTTTTTTAGTGAAACGGCTTTGTAGGCAGACATTCTGTGTTAGTTGTTAAGCTTTAGCATGGGCAAGCGTTTGTCATTCAGAAACACTTTCCCACTATGAGGTATAATCTCCCCCATCTAACGGACTATCAGAAATAATAAATAAGACCTGAGACATTGCTGAAATCAGAGGTGTCATGATCACTAAAGTCCTAACGCAGAGGGCCTGGGGAAAATGAAAAGGTACAGCTGATGCAGAAGACAGTATGATTTAGACCAGCTCTGGGGCTACTTTGCAATGGCCCAGATGCTCCAACAGCCTATATCCCTCATGCACGAGCACCCGGGGCCCTTGTCAGAGGAACAGGCAGCCTATATACTTCTTGGTGTTGTTGACAAACTGTAACCTAACTATGAGTATACCAGGGGGGCAACTTACTTCCCTTTAGACAAACTACCCCACTCCCTTATGCCCCCAGAGTTCCATAAACCACGCTCTAACTTTGAGTGGTTTTTTTCAGCGGGATTTTGTAATTTGCTGAACGAAGAACGAAGAAGACGTTCAACATTCCACATTAAATATTTATCCATTGGTTTGATTATTTCATCTAATGCTCTATCTGGGTCCTCTGCCCCTGTCACCTTGTCCACCAGCTCTGCCCCTAGACCTAAATGTTCCTGGGTTAAACAGAGGCTCTGCAGTGCATATCCCAATGTGCTGATGATATTTAAAACACTCTCCTTACACAAGCTGCCACTAATTTATTTAATTTTGCAGTTTACATCATCTAAAGACCAGTTCACACAATCATGACTCCTCTGATCGGGGGCATCTATGACACACCCAGGGCAATTCCCAATTTCCTTCTCTCTCAGGCACTGCTTGTACAATTGCACGCGTAACGGTTTTATGAACTTGCAGAGGCTCAATACTATATTTCGTCCTCAATGTTAGATAGTACAGGCCTATAGAAAAAGCATCTCGCTCTCTTTTGGCATCCCATTGAGCATCTGTTTTTGAGTCTGGGCATAAACAGATCAGGCCCAATCCGTTTGTTCCTTCGAAGCTTTCAGTGTCCAGAATCTCCAAATCCTCCAAAGAACCATTGCTCAGCTGCTGAAAAAATTACCGTAAGAAATACGTGTAAGGCATCTTTGTACTTTTTCATAATGTGTTTTTAAAACATTTTACAGTGTGTGTCACGAGACCCCCTTCAGCATGCAGCTTAAATAAAACCCCAAAACAATATGTATCTATGCAGGCTTGAGCCAAAAGGTTCTAGCCAACTGAGCACCGGTGACCAGGATCCCGCCAAACCCCCTTGAACGTTCTTACATATAATATACCTGTGCCTCGCCTTCGGACATCCCTTTGCTTGAATCGTTCGGGTTCTCCTGGTCGGGGTCCGGAGTCTCAAGCAAAACTTGGCTCAGCAATTTGACCTCTTGTTTCTTCTCCGCATCATTCTTGTGGCCACAGTTGTCGGTGGCTATCCCTGTTTCCCCACTCCCATGACCCATCTCAAACACCATTTTTGTCAATGATATGTTTGTTTCTTCAGGTCCCACAACAAAGCCTGTGTAACACCTTTTCATGAGCAGTTTCACTGCTGGTGTTGGCCAGGGCCTTGCCATCTTTAATCAACAATCTTCCTCCCAACCCCCACTCCTAACCCCCTTTAAATGGCTCATCCTCTTTTATACAAGGGTTAGCCAATAGTTTAGGGCTAACGTTTCAGAAGTCCATCAGTCTCTCTCCCTAAGTAAGGAGGAACTTCTATTTAAAGACATGGGAGGATGGGCACTGTTGCACCTTTAGTTATATAATATTTTTATACCTTATAATTCATTCCTCTTAAACTTTTATTGTAAATGATAGTCGCACTTTACAACGCAAAAGTCAGTTTCCAGTAAATGAAATAAGGAAGTTTGGTCTAACTTTCACAAATGTCTTTAACAAAGCTAAATAAAGAAATCTACATGCAGATGTTTTAAAAATTGATTTGTCCTTGGTTTACATTTTTAAAAACATTAGGAAAGAAGAAAGTGTGGGGGGGAGGGGTCAGTTTTTATCAACCTTCTTTGCATAATTTTCTTCTAGGAAAAAAAAGGAGGGGGGGCCTGGTGCTACAGAATTGCTCTTCTTTAAACTTTTATTTTAAAACAGTTGAAAAGAACGTGTTAAATACATTTTATTTTGGTTGTAAATGGTTATATTGCTATTTCTTTACAAGTGACATTCCTGTACACAGGGGTTTCTTACTAGTCATGGCCTTTAGACTAAAATCTTTCTGTTGCAGAGATGATAATAATTTAGTTGTGGAAACTGAGTAAATTTGGCATCTTTTTCAAATGTAAAAAAATGCTTACGTTCTTTTTAAAAGTTGTGATAGTACAGCTTTTACTCACCTTATTTAATTTTAAGTGCTTTCCCTGCAGCTTTTTAAAAAGCTTGCTGCTTCAAATAGGCCTCACTGCATATGAAACAATCCCCAAAAAGGCCTTGTTATGTGACAGCTCATTCAACGCTGTATTTTCATGTTAAACTTTTAAAAAATTGTATTTGATATGATTAAACATTGCATGCTTAGCAAAAGCGTTAAATGGAGGGGGAAAGTCAGGAAGGGTGAGGGCTATCTCTGAACTTCATGCCATCACAAAACCCTGGCTTTTGTCTTTTAAAATTTTTATAAAGCTTTATTCCTAATAAATATTTTTTGTTGCAGTAGTTAACAGCTCCAAATAACAAGGGAGGGGGAATATTTATCTTACTCCTTCATGCAGTTATTCATTCCTCTTAAACTTTTATTGTAAATTATGTTCACCCTTTACAAAGCTAAAGTCAGTTTCCAGTAAATGAAATAAGGAAGTTTGATATAACTTTCACAAGTGTTATTAACAAAGCTAAATAAAGAAATCTACATGCCTGTTCCCTTTAATTAATGTGCTATAAGTTGATTTGTCCTTGATTTAGATTTTAAAAAACAGTAGGAAAGAAGAAAGTGTGTGTGTGGGGAGGGTTGTTTCTACGAATAACAAGGGGAGGGGGGCCATTTTTATCTACCTCCTTTACATAATTTTCTTCTAGAAAAAAAAGGAGAGGGGACCTGTTGCTACAGAATTTCTCTCCTTTAAACTTTTATTGTAAAACAGTTTAAAAGCACGTGTTAAATACATTTTATTTGGATTGTAAATGGTTATATTGCTATTTCTTTACAATTGACATTCCTGTACACAGGAGTTTCTTACTAGGCATGGCCTTTAGACTAAAATCTTTGTGTTGCAAGAATGATAATTATTTAGGTATGAAAATTAAGGAAACTTTTTTAAAAGGTTTGTTTCTTCAGGGTCTTTTACTTCAAAGTGTGTGCGTGGGGGAAACAGATTCCTTCTCTCTGGTCAAATGTGTTCACTCTTTTACATGAGCTGTTTCTTCTCTTAAGTTATCCTACGGGAGTTTTGTAGAATTTCTTTACAGAAGTATTCCTTTCTGGCATAACTTTAAAAAACAAGCTGGCATATTTTTGTGAGAAATAGAACATCTTTATATTCACTGTTAGCAAAAAAATTTTTAAAAGGGTTTGTTTCCCCTTTATAAAGCTTACAGCTAAAGTCAATTTCCAGTCAATGAAATAAGAAAGCTCGATATAACTTTTATTGTCAATGATATACATTTATTGTTTCTCATGTTTTGTAAAAATCTAAACTTTAAAGAGCAACGTGATGTATTTTTTGAGAGAAGTAGAACATCTGTCAGCAAAAGAATTAAGAAAATGGCTTATCTTCAAACCAGTCAGAAGGGAGGGAGGGCAGGAGTTTTAAAATGTTGGTATATTATGATTGGTTCAGGAAGAATGCATTCTATGACGTAGCTGTAGAACAGCTTCTGATTGGTCCACCCAAGAGGCTAGGTTTGCTTCCAAGGCTCATGTATCATTTCACTAGGGGCAGCTGCTAGGGGTAAACTGTTCTGCTCTCCCTCTCTCTCAGCCAGCCATGTGCTGTCTTTTCTCTGCTTTAAAATCTCTTTGCCCTGCATTCACTAAACTTTCTCTCGACCTAACAAAGAAATCTTTATTTTTATTTTCTTTACCTTATTTCTCCCTCTTTCTTTCATAAACCTTTAAAACATCCTTATCTCTAGTCTTTCATTCAAAATAACCCTTTTTATTTTCTATTTTTTAAAAAACTTACTTTTTTCTACAAAGCACTTTTTAAAACCCACTCTCTACCCGGTGTTCACTAAACTTTCTCTCAACCTAACAAAGAAATCTTTATTTTCTTTATTTTTTTAAAATTCCTTTTCTTTAATTTCTCTCAAAACGCAGCCAAACATGTCAAAACACATTCACAGAAGTACCCCCTGACATTCCCCAATACAAAAATAAATAAATAAAAATTTCAAAATGGCCGACAGCGCCAAAAGTGTACATGACCAGAAACAGGACAGGAGATTGGGACATAAACCATAAAAAGGGCATGGAAGCCTGTCAAAAATACATGGTGATGAGTGCTATCAAGTGGTTCACTACTCATGGCGCAGGAGACCAAACACACACCCACACTGGGGCGTTCCACACGCAAAGCATGCAACAAACACCTGATGTGTGTATGTCAGTGTTTCACGCCATAACTGACCCAGCGTCGGAGTTTAGAACCTGTTTTCAAGGGGTCTTTTCACTACGTGAATCGCATGAAATCATAGCATGGTAGAGCCTAGGACCCCAGTCCTGGACCAGGCCCCATCGTGCTAGATGCTGTACAAACCCAGAATGGAAAGACACTCAGCCCCCACATAGATCATCAGCAACGTTTGAACCCTTACACTTTAGCTCCCTAACTTAGGCCCTTATTAGCTGAGCTCAGTGAGTAATAACTAGCACCTTCCTACACCAGCAACGGGAGAAGGACTTGACAAACAGTGTCTCACTGGGTTACACTATTCACTTGTCAGCAGCAGAATATAGATAACCAGGAATCTCGGATTCTGCCCATGGCTCTAGTTCCAGGGGCTGGGCAGGGCATCGGGTGTCTAAGCTGTCAGGGCGGGTGCTAGGCAGAGGGTCTGCACCCCAAGAGTGTGCCTGGGGACCCCAAGACAGGGACAAAGTCTGGGCTTTCTTCATACTCAGGATCCAGTGGCTGGGTCCCCTCACAGCAATCAGGTGAGTGGCCAAGACGGGGCGCTCATCTGTCACACACTGCCAGGCTTTCCCCTTAGGGAGCGGGTGGCACTAACCCAGGGCTGTAGGGCAGGGGGAGGAGTCAGGTCTCTGCTGATGATGGCTGGTGCCAGCTTCACTCTTTTTTGGGGATGTGCAAGGGGGAGCACTGCAGTCTGGGGTCCCCGCTGGCCAGGGCTGTGTGTGCAGGGAGGGGTTGGGGCTAGGTTGGTTTTTCACCCCCCTTGGAGTGAGGAAATGGAGGGGGATTGAGCAGACAGGGCCAGATCCCAGCTGGTGTGATCGGAGTCACACCCTTGATTTCAGCACCAGTGGGGGGGGGGGGTCTGGCCCATAATAGATAATAGTCACTCCCCTCACGCCGATCCCAGGGCAGTGACACAAGCTTGGCACAGTCGCGGGAGTTACTTCAACCCCCCACGGGAAATAAACCCCTGAGAATCGTTTCCCCAAAGGATTCATACCCAAAATAACCTGAGAGAGAAAGACCTTAGGCTCAGGGCCCAAACACCACACACCACCCACAGACATGGCCTCACTAAGGAGAGTCCATGGGCCAAAAGCGAGGCCAGAGTCAATAGCCCCGCTCCCTTGGAGTCAATGGGGCCAGACACCAGTGTACTGGGAGGTTTGATGGCACTGTATGATCTACACTTCCCTGGGCTTTCCATGATCAAATATAAGGAGCACAACGAGGTCAGAGTGGGCACCATGTGCCCGTGTGTTGTCTGCTTCACATCGGCTGCGCACCCTGAGGGCATTAAACTGGAAACAGCAGTTTCATGCTGGAGGGGCAGTTTGGGGAGGGATGCATGCTGTTCCCAGGGGCTGGGCAGATGGCTGGGTTCCCACGCCCAGAGGGAGGTGCCAGGGGGAAGGGCTGCACCCCGAGGGGTGTCTGGATCCCAAGGTTGGTGCAGTGGATGCCCTCCAGTCAGGCTCCAGGAGCTTGCAATATCCCTGGGGTGCGACGCACAGAAACTTAGATCCTCTCATCTGCTGGATGGCTGGGGAGGACGCTGGCTGGGCCCTGTGACAGATGCCCTGCCACCATTCCCCAGGGCGCTGGCTCACTGGGGAGGGGCAGGAAATAGTCCCCCTGCTTCTAGCCACTAGCCCTTCTCCCAGGGATGATGGGGCTGCGGGAGGGGCAGGGATGCAGCCGGCCCAGAGCTCAGGGCTGGCCAGCCCATGGCCAAGCTGGTGTCCCATGTCTCTGCCCTCACTCTGCTCTGGCCCCTGGCAGTGCGGGGTCAAAGGGCCATTCTTCAGCCAGCCCCATGCCAGTTGCAGGCAGCCCTGGAAGAAGGGAGGAGGCTCTGCCCAGGAACTGGCTGGAAAAGATGCGGAGAGCAACTGTGGAGCCTGGCTGAAGGGAAGGGGGCGGCCTCCCAGCCCCACTGATCCCAGCCCAGCTGTCCCAGTGTTGCCTGCTCCCCGGTGGCCAGAGGGGAGGCTCCTGGCTGGGACCCACAGCCAGAGCAGGTGCCTGATCTGCCCCCTCAGCTCACCCGCATGGGAACGTGGCTGCGGGCGAAGAGGCTCTTTCACATCATGGGGACGGCCAGTGGTGCCTCCCAGGGCAGCAACAATGACGCGGACTGTGTGTTTGGGACAATATTCCACCACGACACCCCCACCCTACTCCTGCCCCATGGAAACCCTGCTGAGTCCCCCTGCCCCCCACCTCTCCGCTGGGCACAGGTGAATAGGGCTGAGGCATTAGCCCCACCCTGGTTCCAACAGTGCACTCAGATAATTCCCAAATCCTGCTCCCAGCACCCCTGCCCAGAGGTGCCCTCAGCTTTCTCCACCACACGCCACCCGGGGCATTGCTGGGTCACACTCTGCACCCAGGAACCGCAGGGTGAAAGGTCCTGTTGGTGCCGCCTGGCTAAAGCGCTGACATGTTGTTCAGTCTAACCCAGCCCGTCAGCCAAATCCAAGCAGCCGGCGAGCGGGGTCGGCACTTTCCTCTGCTCTCACTTCCCCAAACTCCAGGGAAAATTGGGCCCCTCGCTGTTTGGATTCAGCTGATTCAGATTCTTCGGAAATCTGGGCCCCATGACACCCACTGAACCCCCTAACAGCACTAGTCAGGGTGCGCTCCTCAGCCCAGAGATTGTCTCTCACTCTGTGTCGGGGCAGTGCCTGGTGCGACAGGGACCTCTGGCCAGTTCACCCCGAGGGGCAGATGGGCTGGTCTGGGCTGGTCTGGGCCTGGGGCTGGTTGGCTGCTGGCCCCAGCCCTCCCCCGCCCCCTGAGAGTCTATTCACCTCAGCTGCACTCCCCACCAGCTCCTTGCCCCACCAGCCCTGCCCTCTTGCCCCCCATTAGTGGGCTGGGCCCCAAGGCCCCACACGGTTCCTCAGGCCTGTAGCCTCCATGATGCCAAGCCTGGGCCGTCAGCACCAGCGTCCTGTCTCTCCCCAGTGCCCCCTGCAGCGCAGCCAGGCCAGCTCGGGAACTGGGTCTGTGTTCAGGGCAGGAGCCGAGCTCTGCAGCAAACCACAGATACCCTGGCCCCAGAGCACCCCCCTCTGGCCCAGCCCAGCAGCTGCTGTTGGCACAGCTGGAAATTGGAGGCTGCCTCACCCGCCCCCCCCTCCTGCTCCACCCCCCACCCCACAGGGTCAGTGGAGCAGAGGAGGGGCCTGGCGAACGGTATAAAGAGGAGCTGGGAGGGACTCAGCTGAAAGCCCATCACTGGGGATCTGGTGTGAGCATCTGTCAGTGAGTGACGGCACCCCCTTATCCTGCCCTATGGAAACCATGGTGAGTCCCCCCACCTCTTTCTGCCCCATGGAAACCCTGGTGAGTCTCCCCCGCCTCCTCCTACCCCATGGAAACCCTGGTGAGTCCCCGCTCCATCTCTTCATGCCCCATGGAAACCCTTGTGAGTCGCCCTTGTCCCCCCCACCTCCTGGCCCATGGAGCCCCAGAGGTGACCCGTCTGCCCACCTGTCACCTGCCTCAAGTCATCCCATGTGGGTCCCCTCTGCCATTCACCTACCCCCCACCTCCCCATCCCATCAAGCTCCAGGGGATTCTTCTCTGCCCCATCTCCTGTCGGTGGCATATCAGGGGCTAGGGGATGTGGGTTGGTGGCTCTGGGTCTGTGCCCAGGGCTCAGGGGAGCTGACATTGCAGGGTCCTGTGCAGATGCTGGGACGGATGCCCAGGGCTGGACTCCTGCTGCTGCCCCTTCTCCTCTGCTTCGGGCCAGAGACTGCCGGGAGCATCAACTCGGACGCGCTCAAAGCCATCGTGGATCACGTCCACCAGTGAGTGACCGGCCTGGGCTGTGTGTGTGTTTTGGGCCTGCCCCACTCCCCTAGCCACAAAGGGAGCAGCAGGGACCCCTTGTGTCTGCTGGCATCACAGGGTTACCTAGAGCCACTGCCTCAGAACCGGTGATTCTGGGGCTGCAGGGGGGAAATGGGGTCCAGAACTGGGAGGGATGATTCTGGGGGTGCTGGGGGAGATGGAGCCCAGAGCTGGGAGGGGTGATTCTGGGGGGCAGGAGGGACATGGGGCCCTAAGATGGGAGGTGTGTTTCTGGAGGTGCAGGGGGAGGATGAATGTTTGTAGGCTGTGCAGGTGTTTGCACAGTTCATGCTCATTAACCCCATGCTCAGTGTGTGATTTCCCCTGGGCTCACGCTCCCCTGCCCCCTCTCCTCCAGGTATCACCCTTCCCCCCCCATCATTCAGTATGCAGTGGCCATCTCCTTGCCGCAGTCCATGTGCAACAGCAACAGCCCAAGTGAGCTGAACGAGCACCTGCCTGTGGCCGAGCTCCAGGCGATGAAATCCAAGCTGGAGACGGATATTCTGTACGAGGGGGATCACATCGTCGCCGCCAAACCTGAGAAAAGTGGCAACCGCTACCTGCACTCTGAGTGGCTGATGCTCAGCCTGGACCAGAATGGGGTGAGTCCTGTCTCCCGCCTCCTGGACAAGTCCCGGGGCCAGACCAAGTGCCAGGAGACCCGCGCCTTGGATGAAATGCATGGCAACAACCGCTACCCCAGGTCATTTCCAAACAACCCGTGCGGCTGGAACCACTGCTTCGTCTTCTTCACCTATTACGCCCCCTGCCTGAGAACCTGCCTCAGCTTGAAGGACGACCACCGCATCCAGGAACTCATGGATGGGATCTTCAGCGCCATAGATGAAGACCATCGTGCCTTGGCCTTCCAGGAGGTTTTCGATCAGGACATAAATCGGGGGAAGCAGTTTGTATGGAACTCATGGCAAACGCTCTGTAACGTGCCCATGTACCAGTGCAATAACCAGGGCTGCCAGAGCTGTGAGGAGAAGGACGTCAACAAGAACTCCTGCCTAACAGCAGTGAAAAACCCAACCACGAAAGCCCCGAAGACAGCCCATGGGTGAGGGCGCGAAGGTGGGAGGAGAATGTAAGCTGCAATGCAATCAATCAACAACCAACCCATCCCTCCATCAACCCATCCATCCATCTGTCCTTCAACCTATCCATCCATGAACCCATCCGTCCTTCAACCCGTCTATCTGTCAACCCATCCATCTGTCCATCAACCCATCCACCAATCCTTCCATCCATCAGCCCATCCATCTGTCAACCCATCCGTCCATCATCCTTCAACCTATCCATCCATCTGTCTGTCAACCCACTCATCCGTTAGCCCATCCATCTGTCATCCCAGCTGTCCATGCCTCTCACATACCTCTCCTTCTATTTCACTATCTCATTTCAAGGTGCCCATTCCCTGAGTATCTGGGCACTGGGTTTGGCCTGTGATCTCTTCTCCCTCTCTTTCTGTATCTCATTTCCAGGGTGCCCATGCCCCTGGTATGTGGGCCCTGGGTTTCCCCTAAAAATTTGTCTCCCTTTCCCAGTCCAGCAGATGCACCTTCTCTGCCATATGATCAACACCAATAAAGCTTCAGAGCAGTCCTTGGCCTCACATCTCTGTCTGTGTGTCTGTCTCCTTGCTCCCTGGAGATGCCAGCTCCCCTGGGATCACCCCTTTGCAGACTGTATCATCCCCCACCCTCCAGACTGCAGTCCCTCATGCTCCCTATGCCTGCCCTACACCACCCCTAAGGGAGCTCCTAACCTCCACTCCTCACAGACTGCACCCTAGATACCCACAGTACACGTGATGGGGTGAGTGTTTTCCACATCCCCATGCCAGTCCTGCTTCCTCACCTCCTGCTCCACTGCTGCAAGCCTTGTCCCTCACCCCCTATGCCATTCCCAGGAGATGGAGAACCTGGACTCCTGGGTTCTCTCCCTGGCTCTGGGAGGAGTGTGGGGTCTAATGGGTCAGAGCAGGGAGATGTGGGCCTCAGGACTCCTGGATTCTATTCAGGGAAGGAGCAGGATCTAATGATGAAATCATGGAGACCTCCCTCGCTGCCATCTCATGCCCATGTTAGACAATAGCTGCCCCTTTGCCAGTCCTGACACCTGCTGCCATCTAATGCTCCAGTTTCACCGACTGACAGGGTGAGTTACTCCCAACTTTGGACGGCCTGTCTAATAGGTGATCTCTTTATACTGTATTTGCAAGGGTGGGCCCCATGGCACCACTACCCCAAAACTGGGCCCCCTCACTTCAGCACCCCTGTTTCTGACCTGGGCACCCCAGAGGGCCCACATGACTTCTGACCCCTGGGAGAGATGAGACCCCTTGGGAGCGATCCACCCAGCAGGTTGTCACATCCCGGGGTGCAAACCAGACCAGTGAGGGGTTGTGTCACCACCTGCCATGAAACCTTGGCTGCCTCAGTTTCCCCCTCTACACAACAGGTCGTGTTTTCCATGGTTTCCCTGTTGTCATAAGCTTGGAGTCTGTACATGTACCAGCCATGGGATAGTGTTACCATGAGGCCTTGTGACATGAGACGTCTCTTCATTCACCTTTTCTATAACCACAAAAGGGCCCGCCCAAGAGTGTAACATTTTGTATTTTTTCAAAGGGCTTATCACCAACGCCAAGTCCCCATTTCAAAAGAGCATTCACAGGTGTGTTGGTCCTAGCAGGCCTTTTGTTTAGACTGACTGTCCCTGAGGTTAGTCTGAGCCACATCCGTCATGGCTCGCCCGCTGCCTCAGTGTCCCCTTCCCAGGAGTCTCTGATGAGATCTAGGTGTCCCCTCACTTTCCTTGCATAGGGAAGATCAAATGGGGAGAACCCCGTCAATTCTTGGGGCACCTCCCTATAAGTAAACAGGGGATTATTTCATCCCAGTCTTGATCTCTCCTATTTGTGTACCTTCCCAGCACAGATTTACAGTCCCATTGACCCTCTCCACCAAACCATTTGCTGCGTGTGACGGGGGGCGACTTTTAATTGTTTCACCCCACACAACTCACTGAATAGCTGAGACATGACATGTAACCCACGGTCAGATCAAATCTCTTGAGGGGAAACTCACTGCGCTAAAACTAGAGAAAAGGGCTTTGGCCTCAGAATCAACCTCTATGTTAGTTCAAGCGACCTCCTCAGGCTATCTCATGGCAAAATCCACCCCACCAGGATGTATTTCTTCCCCCTTTGGGCAGGACGTGGCACAGGGCCCACAATGTCCATGTAAAATGCCTCTTGTATCACAGGCAAGGGGCACAGGGGAACTTCCTGGGGTCCTGCAGTGCTTTTCCTTCGTTGACATAAGTCACAAGACCCATACTAATTCCTCAACTCTGTCTGTCTCGCTGCCCAGTAGAAATGTCCCTTTAACCTCTCATAGGTTCTCTGGGCCCCTAAGTGACCAGCAATGGGACAATCATGTGCTAGCACCATTAATTCCCCACAGTGCAGGGTGGGTCCAACCAACTACTTATAGGTTTTTTTCCTTAGGAGCCTCCCCTATTCAGTCTCCCGTCTGCTTCAAAAAACATCTCCCCATTTTCTCTTCCTGGGGCCCCCTCTGGGACTTATGCTCTCTACAGTGGGGTCTGCAAAACACTGGCAGCTGATATCTGGGACAGTGCCTTCAGTCACAGGGGTCATCTCCGCCCTGGGCTCCGAGGGTTGCATCTTTTCTCTGCCATGCGGGGGGCCAGCTTCAGCCCAACAAGCATCCCATGCAGCACCCCAACTGACCAGGCACCTCAAAACTTTCCCATTCCACATGCACCTTGGCTAAAGGGATGCGGATTTTATGGCGTCCTGCTACCAGAAGCCCCACCGTTTGGTCAGGTAACCTGTCAGTCTTTTGGACTATGCTTCCCTCGACCAGGGAGATCTGGGCTCCGGTGTCTCTCCGCCCCATGCCCTCCTTGTTATTTACTCCAGCAACCTTAATAAATTCCATATCCACCCCGCAGGGTAAATCCTCGTAAAACGCACCAGGGGTACTGCAGGGACCTCTGGGCTCCTGTCTCAGGGACAACCGCACTAACATGGGGCTTAGTTTCTTTTAGCTCAGGGCGCTGATTTCTCAGGTGCTCAGCAGAGTTCAAGTGAAAACAACTTTTTGGACTGTCCTCCTTCCCTGAGGACTGTCCCCCCTTTCCATTGGGTGTGTGCCCCTCCTTCTGTGACTTGTGCTTATTGGACATCTGGACTTGCACAAAGGCATCCCACAGAGAGGCCATTTTTTGCACTGATTTTAAAGATTTATCCTATTCTCTATTCCTAATCTCGTCAGTGCATATTGTGACAGAGTCACAGGTCCGACGCTCTGGCACTGCTCTGTAAGAAGCCAGGCAGGACTCTGGGTAGCGTGACTCCCCTCAGGGCTTGCTGTCCAGGGCAAAAATCTCCTCGGCTACGGCCTTCCTGGTCTGACCTCAGAAAATTCAGCACCCCTGTTCTCACCGTGCACTTCCCCTTCACAGGGCTTCTAGGGAAGCCTGAGTCCCTGTACCCCAACTCCGCAGTCAGCATTGACTCTCAGCCAGCATTGTAAAACACAAGTGTTTATTAGTCAACAGGAACACAGCATAGAACAGAGCTTGTTAGCACAGAAATCAGGGACTTTTAGCAAAGTCCGTCTTGAGGGGACCTTGGGCCAGACACCCTGGACTCCCCCTTTTCCAGTCCCCCACAGCAGACTGCCCTGGATCCTGCTACCCGGCCTCCCACACGATTATTGCTGCTCCTCTGGTCTTTGTCTCACTTCCTGGGCAAAGTGTCACCTGGTTGCATCCCCCTCCTGGGTCTCAGGTTACGAAGGTCATCAGCCATCGCATAAATGCAGGCAGCTGGGCAGCCTCACTTGCCCCGAGGGCCTCAGCGAAAGTCACACACCCAATTCCCACCAGGTAGGCGTTGGTGCAGTACATAGGGAAACTGAGGTACACACAGAATTAGTATAGGATGGTAAGACTCACATGCAACATTACAAGATAAAAGTCCCCACTTCGTAGGGTGATCAGATCAGCAGTATAAAATATCGGGATGGGGGCGGAGCAAAAAAAAAAAGGGGGAGTTTAAAAGGGGCCGAGGGCATTAGCAGGCCCCAGCCGCGCGCGCTACCCTCCCCGCAGAGCCTCTCGCCCCCCGGCCGCCACGGGCATATGCGGTGTGCCGTGGGTCCGGGCGGGGGCAGCGCGGAGTGGGCAGGGGCCGGGTGAGCGGCGCGGGCCGAATCCCCGCTGCTGCCGGGGAGCCCCGCGCCTCTCCCTCCCACTCGTGGCTGCGGCTCCTTCCTGGCGGGACGCGTCTCCCACTGCCCCAGCCACGTGCGGCGCGCATCCCCCGCGCCTAGTCTCCCTCCCGCCGGGAAGGAGCTGCTGGACGCGCAACGCATGTGCCCGGGGTGGGGGGGCGCGAGCACCAGAGCAGAGGGCAAAATTTCTTTTTTGTCCAGTGTCCCGACCAAACATTGGTCGGGACACGGGACAAAGAACCAAATATCGGGACGTCTGGTCAACCTACCACTTCGTCACACATATACTTAGGAAATATTCTTGAGCCAAGACATCAAACAATTGGTTATAATCCTCAGCCCCCTTCCCCTTTACCTGTTTTCTCATTAGATCACACATCTTCCGGGCATATTCGCTATGACTCACGTCAGCACTTTTCTTGAGATTTCTTCAGGAGTAATTTGAAACTTTTGTAAAACACGTTCTTAAATTTAGAATATTTCAAAGCTTCCTGACTTGGCATTTCAGTAAATACATTTCAAGCTTTACCAGACAGTTTTGCAATCAGTTTGGGGACTTTCTCGTCCTCAGGAATGTTATGAACCTCACGTAGCCTTTCAAAAGTGGTGAGGGATTCCTCAGGGCAGTCTGGCTCTTTGTCTGCAGGACAAAGCTGAGGGTTCCTTGAGTGGAGGGAGATGTTGGTGACTCTCCGGAATCTTTTCATGTTTTTCTATCAGCTCCAGGTTGTATTTCTCTCTTTCTCTTCAGCCCCTCTGTCTTTCAGCCTCATGTCTCTTATGGGCTTCAGCTTCTTGTTGTCTCAGCTCCATGGCTCGCCTGTGGGCGTTTCCTCTGCTTCCAGTGCAGCAAATGCTTCTCTCCGTCTCATTTCTGCCTGCCATTTCTGGAGTTCCCGTTCTTTCTCCCTTTCTTCTGCCTCCAATCTGGCTAATTGTAGCTTTGCAGCTGTTTTGCTGGTGCTCATTTTGTGCTTCACTTTTTCTAGCTCCCTTACCTGAAATAAGCAAACAGAAAACAACAAACTGTAACCTCCCTTTGACTGTTCCCAGCCTCCACAACTGAGACTCACTTAAAATAGCTATCGTTAGGATATAGATACTCAAGCCTGTCTGCAAAGTCTATACTTTAAGAATTTAGGTGTGTTCTTACCACTTAGCAAGTTATAGAGGTATAAAACATGAGTCAAAATCACAGTCTGCCTGTTTATAGGCCTTCTCTCACTATGATAGTCTAAGGCCGTGTTCTTAGGCTAAGGTCTCTGGCTAAACAGCAGAGGCAGCCATGAGCTGGGAAGCAAATGGTCACATCCTCACCGGTCACACGGAAATAAGGCAGTTTTGGGGCTGTTAAAGAGGTGATCCAACCTATCACCTCCAGAGAAAGGGAAGAGCCTAGAAGATGTAAAAGGAAACTTAGTTTGATAGCATCCTGTCTGGCAAGAACTCACTTATCAATAGCTGGGGTGTGAAATCCTCATTTCTTTGTTCTATCACTGTAGTCCCCATTTCCCTATCGTTTGTCTGTACAATCTCTGTCTGGTTCTGTGATTGTTTCTGTCTGCTGTATCATTAATTTTGTTGGGTGTAAACCAGTTAAGGTGGTGGGATATAATTGGTTAGATAATCATGTTACAATATGTTAGGATTGGTGAGTTAAATTTCAGTAAAATGATTGGTTAAGATATAGCTAAGCAGAACTCAAGTTTTACTATATAGTCTGCAGTCAATCAGGAAGTAAGAGGGAGGAATTGGAATCATGTTTCGCTAAGGGGGGGAATGGGAACAGGGACACAGGCAAGGCTTGATGGTGTCAGAGCTGGGAAGGGGGACACTGAGGAAGGAAATTAGAATCATTGCTTGCCGGAAGTTCACCCCAATAAACATTGAATTGTTTGCACCTTTGGACTTCGGGCATTGCTGCTCTCTGTTCACGTGAGAAGGACCAGGGAATGGGAGGGTGAAGGGATAACAGCTATGCCAGTGCTTAAAGTGTAAACCTCATCTGAAACAACAAGCTGTGCATACACCCTGCTTGCTGCGCCATTGGGACATACCCAGGGTACACTCTGGACAAACAGCTGTGTCCCCTCACCTCTGTAACCTGGGGTGCCTTTTACACTGCTGCGCTGTGGTAGCTACCACTCCTGGTCTGCTCACACCCAGCCTCCATCATGTCCCTTGGCCGGCCCTGGGAAGAGCGGTCTATAGAACAGTCAGAGAGGCCAGGGGGGTGAGGTAACATCTCTTATTGACCCAGCTCCGGCTGGTGAGAGAGACAAGTGTCAAGCTGCACAGGACCCAGAGACGAGGGCCTTGTAAACGCCAAAGTGTCTCTCTCACCAGCAGAGGCTGGTCCCATAAAATCTGTTACCTCCCCCACCTCGTCTCTCTAGTACCCCAGGACCGACACGGCTACGGCATCGCTGTATAGTACAGTGAGCCGCTGTAACTCTCCGCTTCCTCTGTGCTCTGGGTGGGAGGGTTCAGAGGCAGCTGCCTCCTGCACTGAGCTGCCCTTGGGTGCCCAAGCCACACACCCATTAGCTATTGCCCGTGCTCTGTGCTTCACTCCCCCTGCCCTGTGCAGGGACCCTGTATCTGCCCCCCGGACGCTTTCTGCAGCTGCGTTTGGGACACGCTCAGCTATACGCAGCAGATCAGTAAATCAGAGCAGAAGTTAGTCCAGAAGAAGGAAAAGCTTCAGAGCGATTCCCCTGTGTGTTCGGTTCTCCCCCAGCCCCACCACTCAGGGGGGAAGGCGTTACCTGGGGCTGCCACGCAAAGCACCAGGGCAACTGAGCCCCAGGCCAGGAGATTCCCACTGGACGGCATCTCCCTGGCTTGCGCTGGGCATCCCTCAGAGTCGCTCTCCCCTTATGGAATCACCGGAGGCCGCTCCCCAGAGCCACCTGCTAACCAGGGGTTTTCACAGCTGCCCGGCTGCACATTGTTTCTGTCCCACGCCCCCGGATGTGCGGGGAGAGGCAAATCCTCCTCTCCCGGCCCTGAGGCTGGTGCCTGGCCTCTCCCTTTAATAAACTGCCCTGCTCCAGCTGTGCCCCACTGACCCGCTCAGTGGGCCAGGGCCCAGCTGGTGGCACCAGCCCGGACTCAGCTACATGGTCAGATTCTTGTAATTTTGTAGGTGCCGAGCTGGGGAATGGGGGGAAATGAAGAGGGGGGGGGCTCTGGAGCAGCGCTTGGGATGCAGGGGTCGGTGCAGGGTGGGGTCTCTCCCCCTGGGCCAACCTGCACCCCATCAGGCCGTGCTCTGGCACCAGGACCCTTATTCAGGGGAAGGGACCATCCCAGCAGCCATAGGTGCTGGAACTTGGGGTGCTGGAGCTCCTGCCAGACCCCTTGGCTGGAAGTGGTTTCTATGATATACGGGGTTTACAGTTTGCTTCAATGGCTCTGAGCGCCCTTAGGACACAAATTGTTCCAGCACCACTGCCAGCAGCACGATTCTGAAAAAAACCCACAGTTTCATAGCTGCAGCTTTGCCCAGGAACTGGGTTTCCAAAAGTGCTGTTTTCCTACGATCCCTCCATGAACAAGGGCCCATCCTCAAAGGACCCTTTGCTCTGGGGGCTCCCTGATGGAGCAGAGTCAAAGTGGGGGAAGCCGGGCCCTTTCCCCTCCAGTGATGGATTTGGGAAAATAGAAGTGGAGACAGCTCGACACCCCCCCATCTCACTCCCTTCCCTTTGCCCCACAGTTCCTCTCCATCACTGCTGCACCAGGCCAAGGGAGGGGGCTCCTGGATGGAAAGGGGGATCAGAGCAGTGCAGTGGGGGTTGGGGGGAAGGCTTTAGCTCGGCTCCACCTACCCCCACCTCCATGCCCCTCATTTGTGACCCCCGCAAAAGGTGCCCCCCACTGACTTCACATCAGTCCCTGCCCTGCACCTGCATCCTCCCCCAGCTCCTGGACCTGTGGGTCCCCAGATGACCCTGCCCTGGGTGAGGCGCAGGCTGGGGTGGTGTGCAGAGCAGGCTGGGCTGGACAGGCAGAGACAGGAGATGAGGAGATGGTGCTGGGGTAGCAAAGGGGCTCAGATGCAGCCAGGACCTGCTGAGCCCGGGGTGACCCTTGCCGAGGAGGCAGAGGCCAGGGTGGGCGAGAGCTGGGCTGTGGGACCTGGGGAAGCGGGAAAACCAAGGAAATTTGTAAGAAAACCATGGAAATGAACTGTCCGTAAATTTCGTTAGCCCAGAGTGAAGGGTGTCCGGAGCGGCCTTGTGCCCACGCAGAGCGTCCAGCTCAGCGACACTCAGACCTCTGTAGCCCAAGGAACACAGCGCTGAGGCCACAATGCCCCTGCAATGCCAGTGACCCCTACACCAGCGCCCGGCTCTCACAGGGGCTACAGAGCACGCAGGGGAGGGCGCACACGACTCCGTGTATCGCCTTCGCTTTGCCAAGGCAGAGCGCAGGTGTGAGCCAGACACAGCGGCCGACACGCCTGAGGCTGCCCCATGCAGCCCGGCCCCGACTGGCCCAGCATCCCCCGGGCCCTGAGGGTTCCCGCTGAGGCACTGCCGTCACTGCTCTGGAGGGAGCGGCCGGTCCCCCTGGCAAGGGAACCCCTGTGCCCCACCAGAGACACAAGCGACACAAGGCAGCATTGGTAAGAGGCTTCCTGGGGCTCCCAAGAGGCACATGCTCCTCTCTGGCCAGTTGCTGCAGCTACATCCCCCTCCCCCCGCTGCGTGCCACAGGTCCCCCAAACCCAGCGAGGGCAGCTGGAGAGCCGGCCACTAAACACTGCAATTCACAGCTGTGCCGCCCAGCACGACCAACAGCATGTTGGGAATTCTTCTTCCGTCCATTCACCCTGGTGCTTCCCCCTCTCTCCCCCCGACAGAAACATTCATGCTGCCACCTTCTCTGGGCAACAGGCCATGGCTGGAATGTCCTGCACTGCGTCCCACTCCCCGGCCTGCCTCCTCCTGCTGGTGGGCGCTGCATTAATGCCAATGGCTGGAGCAGGCCATGGCTCAAAGCTGGCTCCATGCCTGGGCGCCGACTGGAATGGAGGCTGCAGGAAGAGAGCTAGTGCACGCCAAGCCATAGCAGGTTACTTTTCTGGATTGCCAGGCTCAAAGCAGAAAGGCCAGCGACGTTCTCCCCCAGGTCACTGCGAGAGCATTCAGAGAGCAGCACAGTTCTGGGACCTGGCAGATGCTCCGGGTGAAAACCCAGCACCTCCCCTGGGCTAGCCAGCACCACTGGGACCCAGAACTGATACATGGCTTTGCAGTGTGGAGGGTCACACCTGGGCTCTCAGACCCGGGGCCGATCACCCGGGTTAGTTCAGCAGTGAAAAGAAACCCAGAGATTCGTAGATCTCAAGGCCAGAAGGGTCCACTGAGATCATCCACTCAGATGTCCTGGATCCCCACAGTAATTCCTAGAGCAGAGCTGGTAGCAAAACATCCAATCTTGATTCCAAAAATTGCCAGTGATGGGGAATCCACCATGACCCTTGGCGGATTGTTCCAATGGTTAATTGACCCTCCCCACCGTTAGACAAAAAACACTTAAAGCGGCTATGCTGGGGTTTGACCCCGGGATCCCTTGTTTAGTGTTTTTTGTCAATGGGCCACATCCCCCGCTGGTGTAAGTCGGCCCTGCTCCATTGGCATCAACAGGCCAGATGCCCAGCGGGTGTGAACAGTGCAGCTCCATGGCATCACAGAGGAATATGAGGTAAATTCCCACTCAGCTACGCCGGCGCTAACTGGGAGTTCTTCACGCCCGTTTAAGAACTGGTCAGATGCCCAGATTCATCCCTGTCCTCTACAACCTGGCCCTGAGCTGGTTTGTTCTTGCAGATTATTCACCCCAGACATGCTGAGGCCTCTAACTGCAGCGGGGCTCAATGGGCCAGGTTCTGGCCCCAGATTCTGGGCCCTGGGGGTGAATCCTGAGTCAACCCGGATAGTGACCGAGCGAGTCACTGAGCTCGCTGTTGAATAACCTGGCCATCTGCTGGTGAACTGGAGGAAGACACATCACGAGCACAAGGAGCAGACTCTAGGTCAGGGCTCTCAAACACGTGGCGGAACTCTTCCCTGTGGCCCGTGGAGCTCCCCTTACTTCCTGTCGCCGCCAAACTCCCCTCACCCCCGACCCCAAGTTATTTTCTGTGCCTGTTAAGCTCCCCGTGCGCTGCTCCCTGCACCTGCCCGCATGTTTGAGGCACCTGCCACCTCCACGCGCCCCCCCGGAGTGTCTCCCCGCACCCACTTGCTGCCTCCTCACTGCCCCAGAGCCTGGAGCACAGGGTGACTCAGGAGCCTGCAGCACACATTGACTCCCCTCCGCTCTGCAGGCTGCCGGCTTCCGGCAGGTCCTAGTGTCCCTCTTCACTAGGGCCAGGGCAGGCTGCCCTTCCCCTGCCCTTCTGCCCTAGTCCTGAGCCTCTCTCTTCAGTGAGGTGCTGCCACCCTGGAGTCGCTCTAGGTAAGCAGCGCCAGGCTGGAGCCCACACCCTGCACCCCAACCCCCTGTCCGGAGCCTCCTGTCACATCCCACACTCTCCCGCACCCCAACTCCCTGTCCTGAGCCCCCTGCCACACCCTGCACCCCAACCCCCTGCTGCACTCCGCACCCCTCCTGCACCCCACACCGCAATTCCCTGCCCTGAGCCCCCTGCTGCACACCTCCTGCACCTCAACTCCCTGCCCTGAACCTCCATCACACCCCGCACCCCTCCTGCACCCTAACCCCCTGTCTGGAGCCCCTGCCACATCCCACACCCTCCCGCACCCCAACTCACTGCTACACCCCTCACCCCTCCTGCAGCCCACACCCCAATTCCCTGCCCTGAGCCCCCGCCATACCCTACACACCTCCTGCACCTCAACTCCCTGCCCTGAGCTCCCATCACACCCCGCACCCCTCCTGCACCGCCTGGGGGCAGAGAGGGGGCAGAGTTGGGGTGAGGACTTTGGGGAAGGGGTTGGAATGGGGGCAGGGAAGAGGTGGGGCAGGGGCGGGGCCTCATGGA
The DNA here is from genome assembly GCF_011386835.1 of Chrysemys picta bellii. Lineage (NCBI taxonomy): Eukaryota > Metazoa > Chordata > Testudines > Emydidae > Chrysemys > Chrysemys picta. The sequence continues at coordinate 16,796,830 of NC_088807.1, read as the reverse complement.
AGGGGTGGAGTGGGGGCAGGGCCAGGGGCAACAAGGGGTGGGTGTCAGTGATGCAGCCCTCGGGCCAATGCACTAGTCCTCATGCGGCCCTCGTGGTCATTTGAGTTTGAGACCCCTGATCTAGGTTGCATGTTTCCTGCCAGCCCCCAACTGGCTGGATGAGATGGGACAGAAGCTCACAGAACAGCGGGGAGACCCAACACTTGGTGGGAAAGGGCTAGAGGGGACCGGGGCAGATCTACCCTGTACGTCCTCAGCTGGGTGCACGACGACACGGAGTTCACAAGAACTGCAGGACAAAGCGCTCCGGCTCCAGCGCTGGGCGCACATCCATATGCATTGGGGCATGAACGTGACCTGAACTGATGGGACGAGGCTGGGGAAGTGGAATGGGGGGCAGGAGAGCCAGTTAAATCGAAACACGGGCCTGCCCTGGCTTGCTGATTCGTACAGGCCGATTTCATTTCATTCAGCTTCTCTGCTTGAGCCAGTCTCACCTGCTTGTTAACCAGGCAGGGATCAGCTGACGTGGACAGGTGGATGGTAAAGGGCACTGCTAGGGTCAGGTGCCTGTCACTAAAGCCCGTGCTCCTTAAGATAATTCAGAGGAGGAGAAATATGTTTCTGTTCTGGGAAGGCGGCTCTAATCAAATGCCAAAGAACCCTATAAAGCCTGAACATCTGGGCAATGCGCAGTGAAGGAATTGTAGCAATCTGAACAAATTCTATTTAATGGAAAATTACAAGGACCGTTCAACAGCACAATTAAGAAGTGAAGGGGAAAGACTTGTGCCTCCCTCCCCACCTTCCCATTGCCCAGAAGGCTGCCCATAACACTCCTTTCACAGCCTTTGCCAATGGACATGGGGCGCCATTTAGGGATAGCAGGGGGTGCTCCTGCCCCCCCCCCTTGAGGTTCATACAGGAGGTGTGCTCCCTGGCGGAGCTCTTTAGTACAGCACAGTATGACAGAACAAGGAGTAATGGTCTCAAGTTGCAGTTGGGGAAGTTTAGATGGGATATTAGGAAAAACTTTTTCACTAGGAGGGTGGTGAAGCACTGGAATGGGTTACTTATGGAGGTGGTAGAATCTCCTTCCTTAGAGGTTTTTAAGGTTAGGCTTGACAAAGCCCTGGCTGGGATGATTTAGTTGGGGTTAGGTCCTGCTTTGAGCAGGGGGTTGGACTAGATGACCTCCTGAGGTCCCTTCCAACCCTGATATTCTATGATTCCATGATTCTATGAGTGTGGAATGTGAGTTCGCAGAGGAGAGGTCCTGCTCCCAGCTTGTGCCCCCGGAGTCCATATTTTGTTTACAAACAAAGGCAGAGTGATGAAGAGAAGAAAGTGCTGGTAATTCAGTGAAGTATCTGGAAGTGGTTAGAGAAGCCTGCAAAACAGGATCCCTCTTCGGGGCGGAGGGGGGACTGGGGTGTTGAAGAGAGAATGCAGGGGACTGAGAAGCAATACAGCGAGGCCCTCTGAGCCAAGTTTACATTCAGAAAAGAGGAAGATTTGAGGGATGTGGGTGAAAAGAAGAGGCCAAACCCAAGGGAAGGGATAGCAGTGGTACAGAGAAGTCCCCACTCTACCTGTTGTACTTAGGTGGTCCCATCCCCATAGTATATGAGCCCCTCACAATGTCGAACCTATTTTTCCTCACAGCCCCTTGGTGAGGAAGAGCAGTCCTATTATCCGCATTGTACAGATGGCAAAAACAACGAGGAGTCCTTGTGGCACCTTAGAGACTAACAAATATATTTGGGCATAAGCTTTCGTGGGCTAGAGCCCACTTCATCAGATGCATGGAGTGGAAAATATAGGAGCAGGTATAAATACACAGTACATGAAAAGATGGGAGTTGCCTTACCGAGTGGGGGGTCAGTATAACGAGACAATTCAATTAACAGTAAGATACCAAGGGAGGACAATTCACTTTTGTAGTGGTAATGAGAGTGGCCCATTTCAAAGAGTTGACAAGAAGATGTGAGTAACAGTAGGGGGAAATTAGTATGGTAAAATCAGTTTTTGTAATGATCCATCCACTCCCAGCCTTTATAGAGGCATAATTTGATGGTGTCCAGTTTGCAAATTAATTCCAGTTCTGCAGTTTCACATTTGAGTCTGTTTTTGAAGTTTTGTTGCTGAAGAATTGCCACTTTTAAGTCTGTTATTGAGTGACCAGGGAGGTTGAAGTGTTCTCCTACTGGTTTTTGAATGTTATAATTCCTGATGTCCGATTTGTGTCCATTTATTCTTTTGCGTAGGGACTGTCCGGTTTGGCCAATGTACATGGCGGAGGGGCATTGCTGGCACATGATGGCATCTATCCCACTGGTAGATGTGCAGACCTAACCACATCAGCCACACCACTTAAAAGTGGCAATTCTTCAACAAAAAAACTTCAAAAACAGACTCCAACGTGAAACTGCAGAATTGGTTTTAAGAAGACTTTAGAGAAAAAGAAAGTATTTTTAAAAAAGAGAAAATAAAAAAGTTATTTTGAAATAAAAGTATAGAATGCAGCAAGAGAGAGAGGAGCAAAGAGAGTTTTAAAAGTTTTAAAAGTGCTTTACAGAAAAAATAAGGGTTATTTTGAAAAATAAAGAGAGAAAGAAAAGAGGATTTTAAAGAAAATAAACCAGAGTATTTTGAATTAAGAATAGAGAAAGAAATCAAATAAAAGAGTAAAAATACAGTTGCATAAAGAAAGGAAAATGAGGGGAAAGGGTTTTAAAGAATTGAGAGAAAAAGTATAGAGAAAGAGGAAAAAAGAAAAAAATAAAGATTTCTATGTTAGGTTGAGAGAAAGTTTAGTGATCACATGGTAGAGAGGAGAAAATACACAGAGTCCATGGCTGGCTGAGAGAGAGAAAGATCTTTTTTTGTTAGTGAGCAGATGGCAGAGAGGAGAAAAGCCAGGGAGCACATGGCAGAGAGAGAGCGAGCAAACAGCCCACCCCAATGGCTGCCCATAGTGCAGGACCGGCTCTAGGCACCAGCAAACCAAGCACGTGCTTGGGGTGGCACAATTGCAGGGGCGCTCCCGGAGCTTTGTTGGGGTTTTTTTTTGTTTTGTTTTTTTGCTCTCGGAGCTTGGGGTGGCAAAAAACCTAGAGCTGGCCCTGTTATAGTGAAATGATAGCTATCCTGGGAGGTGAGCCTTGGGAGCAAACCACACTGGACCAATCAGAAGCAGTCCTACAGCTACGTCACAGAATGTGTTCTTCCTGAACCAATCATATCATACCAAGATTTTAAAACAAGCGCTATCTCCTCCCCCCTGCCCCTTCCCCATTTGAAGGTGTAAGAAAATCCCTTTTCTTAATTCTTTTGCTAACAGTGAAATAAAGATGTTCTAATTCTCTCAAAAAAATACACTAGCTTGCTTTTAGGAAAACTTCTGTGAAGAAATTATACAAAACTCCCATAGGATAACTTAAAAGGAAATTGATACAAAACATGAAAAACAGCTTATGGAAAAGAGTTAACACATTTTACCAGAGATAAGGAATCTGTTTTTCCTCACCTCACACTTTCTACTTCCCTAATGTTTTCAAATGTAAACCAAGGACAAACAAACTTTTAAAACATTAATTAATGGGAACAGGCGTGTCTATTTCTTTATTTAGTTTTGCACCAGCAGTGAAATTACATTGAAGGACATTTGTGAAAGTTATATCCAGCTTCCTTATTTCATTTTTCTAGGGTTACCATACTTCCGTTTTTTCCCGGACATGTCCGGCTTTTCGGCAATCAAACCCCCGTCCGGGGGGAATTGCCAAAAAGCTGAACATGTCCGGGAAAAATACCGGCCAGGCACTTCCTCTCCCGCGGCTGCTCTGCTCCTTCCCGGACTCAGACTTCGGCTCTGTTTAAGAGCCAAGCTGCCCGAGCCAGCGCTACCGGCTTCGGGCAGCCCCCGTGCCTCCGGACCCTAGCCACCGGCCGGGCACTTCTCCTCCCCGGCTCCGGCTGCTCTGCTCCTCCCCGGACTCAGACTTTGGCTCTGTTTAAGAGCCAAGCTGCCCGAGCCAGCGCTACCAGCTTCGGACAGCCCCCGTGCCTCCGGACCCTGCGCCGCCGGAGCAGAGCAGCTGGAGCCGGGGAGGAGAAGTGCCCGGCTGGGGGCTGGGGTCCGGAGGCATAGGGGCTGCCCGAAGCCCGAGTGCTACCGGCTTCATGGTTTGCCGGGCAGCCTCTAGACCCTGCGCCCCCGTCTGGGCGCTTCCCCTCCCGGGCTCCAGCTGCGCTGGGGAAGTGCCGGCTGGGGGCGCAGGGTCTGGAGGCTGCCCGGCAAACCATCAAGCCGGTAGCGCTCGGGCAGCCCTTTTTGCGTGGCTGGGAGGGAGAAGGGGGAGTTAGGGCGGGGACTTTGGGGAAGGGGCGGGGAAAGGGTGGAATTGGGGCGGGGCCAGGGGTGGGAAAGGGGCGGGGCTAGGGCCCGTGGAGTGTCCTCTTTTTTTATTTTTTAAATATGGTAACCCTAATTTTTCATTGTGGGGGGAGGGATAGCTCAGTGTTTTGAGCGTTGGCCTGCTAAACCCAGGGTTGTGAGTTCAATCCTTGAGGGGCCATTTGGGGATTTAGTTGGGGATTGATCCTGCTTTGAGCAGGGGGTTGGACTAGATGATCTCCTGAGGTCCCTTCCAACCCTAATAATTTATGATTTACTGGAAATTGACTTTAGCTGTTGGCTTTGGAAATGGAGAATGTCGTATCCCCGGCGTTTGCAATAAAAGGCTTGAAGAACTGCATGATAAGAATAAAGCTATATTAGCAGGTTTTTATACTAGATGACACCAAGAAAGCAGCTTTTACAAAGAAATGGGCAACTTTTTCAAATGTAAAGGAAAACCTTATATTTACTGCACGAACCAGCCACCCCCTTCTAACTGCTTTAAAGATGTAAGATAAACACTGACCCTGAAAAAATAAACCCTTCTCTCAAAAAAAATACCACTTTGCTTTTTAGAGTTTAGATTTATATAAAACCCTTGTTATTTGAAGAAATGACCAGCATCACCAACACCACTCCACTCCCCACACCCAAACCTCCACCCTTTTTCTTGACTTTTTTCCCCTCAATTTAAATCTTTGATGTTCTTTCGCTACATATACAGCGTTTAATTATATCAAATAAAGCTTTAAAAAAAAGTTTAAAAGTTTATCATGAAAAAACAAGCATTGAGGCAGCTGTAACATAAGGCCTCTTTTAGGAATGTTTTCTAGAAGTTTAGTGAAATAAAAATGTTTAAGATACACGATCCTATCCTTTTCAAAATAAGAGTTTTAAAACTACCAAAATAATAACTGGCTAAAATATCAAAACTGTCAGTTGAGGGGAGTTTACATATGTGTTTCAATAAAAAAAATTAGCATACAATGAGGTCTACTTGAAGCAGCATGTTTTTTAAAACCTGTTATCTTTTGCAGTGAAAGCACATGCTTAAAATTAAACAACGCAAACCTAAAGAGATGCTACATTTACTTAATTTTCATAACTAAATAATTATCATTTCGGTGACATAAAGATTTTAGTCGAAAGGACATGCCTAGTAACAGGCCCAACGACAGCAATTCCGGGCCCCAGGGCCGTCCTGGAGGGGGGGCAGGGGTGGAAGTGACAAATCCATCACTTCCACGACCGACCGCGCCAGCCAATCGCACCGGTCCGTGGGGCCCCCAAAAGCGCGGGGCCCAGAGCGGTCACCACCCTGCGCGTGCTTTGGAGCCTTGCAGCCCATCGGGCGATTTAAAAGGGCCTGGGGGACCCCAGGCTCTTTTAAATCACCTAGGCCCCTGAGCAGGAAGAGGCAGGCAGGGGTGAGGCCTTGGGGGATGGGGTGGAGTGGCGGCAGGGCCTGGGGCAGAGCGGAGGTCGAGGACAGCCAGGGAAATAAGAAAGTCAGCGCCTGTGGTTTTATAATAATAAAATAATACTTAAAGACACATTATAGCTTTCTAAACGGTTAGAGGGGGGTGGTCTTTAAAATAGAGTGATAGTTTGTTTTTTAGAGTTATACTTAAACAAATTGCCCAGAATACAAAAAGATAACCAAACAAAAACCACTCTACCTGTAAATTGTAAAGAAACCTTTTCAAGTTCAGGGTACAGTTAAACCTCGCCCCACATGTGATGGGTTTTACAATAAAAAAAATTAAAAAGGCAAAAGTAACAGCCATAGAGAGCTCATTGAAATCTTTTTTTTTTTAGTGAAACAGTTTTGTAGGCAGCCATTCTTTGTTAGTTGATGGTGTTAAGTTTGCAAAAAAAAAAGTTTGCAGAGCTACAATTCATTTGCAAAGTTAGCACCATCAATTTGGGCTTGAATAGGGACTGGCTCACTACAAAAGCAATTTTCCCTCTCTTGGCATTGACACCTTCTCATCAATTACTAGGAGTGGACCACATCCACACTGACTGAATTGGCCTTCAACATTGGTTCTCCACTTGTAAGGTAACTCCCTTCTCTTCATGTGCCAATTTATATTTATGCTTGTATCTGTAATTTTCACTTCATGCATCTGAAGAAGTGGGTTTTTTACCCACGAAAGCTTATGCCCAAATAAATCTGTTAGTCTTTAAGGTGCCACCGGACTCCTCATTGTGTTGATTATATTTAAAACACTCACCTTACACATAGCTTGTAATTTCTTTAATTTTGCAGTTTACATCGTCTACAGACCAGTTCACGCAGTTGTGACTCCTCTGATCGGAGGCATCTCAATTTCAATCTCATCACCCAGGGCAATCCTCAATTTGCTTTCCTCTCAGGCAGTACTTGATGATTCTGTGCACAGCAACTTGTACAATTGCATGTGTAATGGTTTTATGAACTTGCACAGGCTCAATACCATATTTCTTCCTCAATGTTAGATAGTATAGGCCTATAGAATAAGCATCTCCCTCTCTTTCGGCATCCCATTGAGCATCTGTCTTTGGGTCTGGGCAAAAACATATCGGGCCCAATCCGTTTGCCTCTTCCGAGCTGTCCAAATCCTCCAAAGAACCATTGCTTAGCTGCTGAAAAAATTACAGTAAGAAATGCATGTAAGGCATCTTTGTACTTTTTCATAATGTGTTTTAAAAACATTTTACACTGTGTGTCAAGAAACCCCTTCAGCTTGCAGCTTAAATAAAACCCCAAAACAATATGTGTCTGGGAAGGCTTGAGCCAAAAGGTTCTAACCAACTGAGCACCAATGACCAGGATCCCGCCAAACCCCCTTGAACGTTCTTACATATAACATACCTGCGCCTCGCCTTCGTACATCCCTTTGCTTGAATCGTTTGGGTTCCCTGGTTGGGGTCCAGACTCTCATGCAAAACTTGGCTCAGTGATCTGGCCTCATGTTTCTCCTCCGCATCATTCTTGTGGTCACAGTTGGCAGCAGCTATCCCTGTTTCCCCACTCCCATGACCCATCTCAAACACGGTTTGTATCAACGATATGTTTGTTTCTTCAGGTCCCACAACGTCACCTGAATAACACCTTTCCTTGAGCAGTTTGACTGCTGGTGTTGGCCAGGGCCTTGCCATCTTTAATCAACCATCTTCCCCACCCCCACCCTGCATTTAAATGGCTCATCCTCTTTCATACAACAGTTAGAAAATAATTTAGGGCTAATTTTTCAGAAGTCCACCGATATCTCTCCCTAAGTAAGGAGGAGCTTCCATTTGGAGTAATAGTAACAGAATGAAATTTAATAGTGAGAAGTGTAAGGTTATGCATTTAAGGATAAATAACAAGAATTTTAGTTATAAGCTGGGGACGCATCGGTTGGAAGTAACGGAAGAGGAGAAGGACCTCCGAGTCCTGGTTGATCGCAGGATGACTATGAGTCGGCAATGTGACGTGGCCGTGAAAAAAGCTAATGCGGTCTTGGGATGCATTAGGCGAGGTATTTCTAGTAGGGATAAGGAGGTGCTGGTTCCGTTATACAAGGCACTGGTGAGACCTCATTTGGAGTACTGTGTGCAGTTCTGGTCTCCCATGTTTAAAAAGGATGAAATCAAACTGGAACGGGTACAGAGAAGGGCCACTAGGATGATCCGAGGAATGGAAAATTTGTCGTATGAAAAGAGACTCGAGGAGCTCGGTTTGTTTACCTTAACCAAGAGAAGGCTGAGGGGGGATATGTTTGCTCTCTTTAAATATATCAGAGGGATAAATACCAGAGAGGGAGAGGAATTACTTCAGCTCAGTACTAATGTGGACACTAGAATGAATGGATATAAACTGGCCATCGGGAAGTTTATGCTTGAAATTAGACAAAGGTTTCTAACCATCAGAGGGGTGAAGTTTTGAACAGCCTTACGAGGGAAACAGTGGGGGCGAAAGACCTCTCTGGCTTTAAGATTAAGCTTGATAAGTTTATGGAGGGGGTGATTTGATGGGATACAGTGATTTTAGTCAATAGGTCAATAACAATGATCAATGATGGGATATTAAAAGTTACTACAGAGAACTTTTCCAGAAGGTCTGGCTAGAGAATCTTGCCCGCATGCTCGGGGTTCAGCTGATCGCCATATTTGGGGTCGGGAAGGAATTTTCCTCCAGGGTAGATTGGCAGAGGCCCTGGAGGTTTTTCACCTTCCTCCGCAGCATGGGGCAGGGGTCGCTTGCTGGAGGATTCTCAGCGACTTGAAGTCTTTAAATAATGATTTGGAGACTTCAACATCTGAGTCAAGGGAGAGAATTCTTCCAAGAGTGGGTGGGTCAGCTTTTGTGGTCCGCATCATGCGGGAGGTCAGACTAGATGATCATAATGGTCCCTTCTGACCTTAGAGTCTATGAGTCTATTTCATATCATATATGGAGATATACCTATCTCATAGAACTGGAAGGGACCCCGAAAGGTCATTGAGTCCAGCCCCCTGCCTTCACTAGCAGGACTAAGTACTGAATTTGCCCCAGATCCCTAAGTGGCCCCCTCAAGAATTGAACTCACAACCCTGGGTTTAGCAGGCCAATGCATAATTTTCTTCTAGGAAAAAAAAGGAGGCGGGACCTGTTACTATATAATTTCTCTCCTTTAAACTTTTATTTTAAAACAGTAAAAAAGTACATGTTAAATACATTTTATTTTTATTGTAAATGGTTATATTGTTATTTCTCTACAACTGACACGGGGGTTTCTTACTAGGCATGGCCTTTAGACTAAAATCTTTATGTTGCAGACATGATAATTATTTAGTTATGGAAATTGAGTAAACTTGGCATCTTTTTCAAATGTAAAAACACACATATATTATTTTTAAAAGTTGTGATAGTACAGCTTGTAATCACCTTATTTAATTTTAAGCCTGTGGAGGTTAAAAAAAAAAAGTGAAGCCTGAAAATAAGGGGGACAGGTTAACCCTAAGGTGTGTGTGTGTGTGTACAGTGCTGGAATCTGAAGCTGTCTCTCAGCTATTAACTAAAAATAAACGTAAAGCTTGGTACAGCAGAGAAACTATTGCAAACCTGATCTGTTGTACAAGAGGGGAAACTGAGGTACACCACCTCATGAATTTCATAAATGACCAGTGAGTGGGGTAATTCACTAGCCCAACTATAGAACAAAATAAGGACAGCCTGGAGGTAATTCTTCTGTTTTTCCTGCAATTAGCAAAGAGATTTATAAAAGGAAGTGGTATTATTATTAAGCAATAATCTGTCCCTACCAGGGGGGTGGAAATTGTTTAGTTTGTTTTTCAGACACTCTACAAGCAAGCTGGCGCCAGTGGAAGAATAACCCAGAATACCATGGATCTATGTTTTGTGTTGTTTGTCTTGTTGCTAACATTGTTGTGTTTCAATTAACAGAAAACCTCATGACGTGGGTGGGGGAGGGCTTCAAAAGGCTAACCTGGGGGGAAGATGTGTATTGGAACGCAAAATGCTCAACTAGGAGCTCCAGGGGCAGGAACAATGATGCGGCCTGCATGTTTGAGACAATCTTCCACCACAACACCCCCACCCTACTCCTGTCCCATGGAAACTCTGCTGAATCCCCCTGCCCCCCAACCCTCCACTGGACACAGGTGAATTAGGACCAAGGCATTAGCCCCACCCTGGTTCCAACTGTGCACTCAGATAATTCCCAAATCCTTCCCTGCCCAGGAAGTGCCCTCAGCTTTCTCCACCACACGCTACCCAGGCCACACTCTGCACCCAGGAACCACAGGGTGAAAGGTCCCATTGGTGCTGCCTGGCTAAAGCGCTGACATGTTGTTCACTCTAACCCAGCCCCAGTCAGCAAAATCCATACAGCCAGCAAGCGGGGTCGGCACCTTCCTCTGTTCTCACTTCCCCAAACTCCAGGGTAAACTGGGCCCCTCACTGTTCGGATTCAGCTGATTCAGCTTCCTCAGAAATCTGGGCCCTATGACACCCACTTAACCCCCTAACAGCACTAGTCAGGGTGCGCTCCTCAGCCCAGAGATTGTCTCTCACCCTGTGTCTGGACAGCGCTCGGCGCAACGGGACCCCGATCTCGGTGACTCTGTGTCAGTGGGGCTGGGCCTGGGCCTGGGGGTGGGGAGGCCCCATCACTGTGAGCAGCAAATTCTCACCTAAAACCCTTGTTAGAAACCAAACACCTGAGACAAACCAGAAAAGTCTTATCTTGGGGTAGGGGAGATGGCAGGGGGGGATCGGCACGGGAAAGGGATGGGTCAGGTGATAGGGGATGTCTGACCACAGCCGAGCACCCACCGCACAACTGCAGCTGCCCTGCTGTTTACAGGCACTAGCATGGGTCTGTCTACACGAGCTGCATCACGCTTCCCAGTTGCTTCCCAGTTCCCCATCGCGTCAGTTGCCTGTGGGCCCTGGCTCTGTGCACACACTGGTGGGGTGTCATTTCCATGGCTGCTTTCAGATTTGGCCTGGCTGTTAACACCCTTATGAAGCTCACAAATGTCATAGATCCAGCTTAGAGAGGGGCAAACTGAGGCACCCAGACAGGAGGAGACCTGCCAAAGACAGCGGCAGAGCTAAGGCTAGAACCCAGGCGTCCTAGAACCCAAGCCCCTGCATAGCCCCCAGAATCATTCTTCCCACCCTCTGCAGCGGACGGGCCGGTGTCTGGTCAGTGCCCTGAACAAGTGTCAAAAAATCAAAACGTAACCAGGGGCTGGAATCTGTCTGGATTAGGTGCAGCGGCTGTGACACCAGAGCTAGGGTTGTGTGCAACACGTTTGTGTTTGGACAGTGGCAAGGATGATTGAATATCTCGTGTTTCTGAGGGAGTTTTAATAAAACAAAACCTAGGTTGTCATTTTTGGCTCATGATGGACTGTCTGGTGAGTTGATTGTACAATTTGAGGATCTAGAAAGTTTATGATAAATTGTTGAAAAACAGGTGTGTGTGTGTGTGTGTGGGGGTGCATTATGTCATTTTTCTTCATACTCCTCTAGCAGCAAGATCCCATCACAGACATGGTCCACATTTGCCTATAGCATCGTTCACATACAAGGTAAAGTACTTTAAAGTGATGATGGTAAATTTGGTGCCTCAGTTTGAAGGTGCCAAATTTTAATTTGATGGCAAAAATGTGATGTTGGAAAATGGCTAAAAATGAGCGAGAGGAGAAGCAGCCCAGGACCCAGGGCTCTAAAATGAGAAAATCCACTTTGATCTGCTCCAGCCCGACACTGTTTTCAGAGTGACTGACCCAGGTTGGAGTCTCAGGTTTCTAACCAATAAGCCACACTCCCCTCCCCTCCCATCCAGGATTCCTGGGTGCCAATACGCTGCTGACAAGTGAATACTTGGGTAACTCACTGAGAAAACATTGCTCACGTCCATCTCCAGTGGCAGCGTGCGGAAGGGGCTAGTAATGGCTTCTGTTCTCTTTCTGTTCCAAAAGCTGGGAAATTAAATAGCAAAAAGCTTTGTTAATGCAGAGTTAAGGTTGCCCAGTGACACCTCATGCCCTTCCAGGACATCAAATTCAGCAAAACTCAAACTGGTGAGCGCCAGGCAGCATGGAGTGAAGCTAAGCGCCCACGCCACCGAAACTCTGCTCTCTTGGAGCGATGCCTGAATGAGCCTGCACCACGGTCCTCACCTGGCACTGACCAGCAGCTCTCTGCACTCAAACCCTTCGCCTGCGCCACAGAAAGACAACCACAGATACGGAACATGACAGCTCCTTCCACCCTTTGCAGTCCTTCACCTTTGGGCACATGAGACCATCACTCTACGTTCACTTACCCGCCGCCCTCCTCTCCCACTTCACTACTGACAGTCCCCACGGCAAGGAGCCCCTGCATCCGCCTAGTGGCACAGCCGACCCCAGTGGGTCTCCAACTTCTTTGCCATGTAACTATTATGCACTGTTGGGGAATTGCTGCACTGTGGAGTGAGGCTGTGACCTCTTGAGTGGGTTAGTGGAGATGGTGCTAGACTAGGAGCCTGGCAACTTCTGTTCTAATCCTGCCGCTGACCTTGGGCAAGGCTGTGCCTCAGTTTCCTCATATGAAGAAGCTATTTACCCTCCCTGTGTAAAGGGCTTAAAGTTGAGGAGGAGCTCAATCAGAGAGGCCAGGTGGGTGAGGTAACATCTCTTATTGACCCAGCTCCTGCTGGTGAGAGAGACAAGTGTCAAGCTGCACAGGTCAGACCCAAAGACGAGTGACGTGTGAACTCCAAAGTGTATCTCTCTCACCAGCAGAGGCTGGTCCCATAAAATCTCTTACCTCCCCCACCTCGTCTCTCTAGTACCCCAGGACTGACACGGCTACGGCATCGCTGGATAGTGCAGTGAGCCGCTGTAACTCTCCGCTTCCTCTGTGTTCCGGGTGGGAGGGTTCAGAGGCAGCTGCCTCACCCACTGAGCTGCCCTCGGGTGCCCGAACCTCACACCCATTAACTATTGCCTGTGCTTTGTGCTTCACTCCCCCTGCCCTGCGCAGGGACCCTGTATCTGCCCCCTGGACGCAGCTGCGTTTGGGACACGCTCAGCTATACACAGCAGATCAGTAAATCAGAGCAGAAGTTAGTCCAGAGAAAGGAAAAACTTCAGGGCGATTCCCCTGTGTGTTCGGTTCTCCCCCAGCCCCACCACTCAGGGGAGCAGGAAAACTTGAGAATTATTTCCCTGAAGGACTCGCACCCAAAATAACCTGCTGAGAGAGAGACAAATGGACCCTGGGGTTCGGGGCCCAAACAACATGTGACCCACCGACATGACCTCACTAGGGAGAGTCCATGGGCCAAAAGCAAGGCCAGAGTCAATGGCCCCGCTCCAGATCCCAGCTGGTGTGAACCAGCCCCACTCCCTTCCAGTCAATGGGGAGACACCAGGGTCCTGGTATGTTTGATGGCACTGTACGATCTACACTTCTCTGGGCTTTCCATGACCAAATATAAGGAGGTCGGAGTGGGCACCATGTGCCCGTGTGTTGTCTGCTTCACACCGGCTGCACACCCTCAGGGCATTAAACTGGAAACAGCACCTTACATAAGAACATAAGAACGGCCGTACTGGGTCAGACCAAAGGTCCATCTAGCTCAGTATCCTGTCTACCGACAGTGGCCAATGCCAGGTGCCCCAGAGGGAGTGAACCTAACAGGTAATGATCAAGTGATCTCTCTCCTGCCATCCATCTCCACCCTCTGACAGACAGAGTCTAGGGACACCATTCCTTACCCATCCTGGCTAATAGCCATTAATGGACTTAACCTCCATGAATTTATCCAGTTCTCTTTTAAACCCTGTTATAGTCCTAGCCTTCACAAGCTCCTCAGGTAAGGAGTTCCACAGGTTGATTGTGCGTTGTGTGAAGAAGAACTTCTTTGTATTTGTTTTAAACCTGCTGCTATTAATTTCATTTGATGACCCCTAGTTCTTGTATTATGGGAATAAGTAAATAACTTTTCCTTATCTACTTTCTCCACATCACTCATGATTTTATATACCTCTATCATATCCCCCCCTTAGTCTCCTCTTTTCCAAGCTGAAAAGTCCTTCCAAGCTTCATGCTGGGGGGCCAGTTTGGAGAGGGGTGCATGCTGTGCCCAGGGGCTGGGCAGATGGCTGGGTTCCCACACCGAGAGGGAGGTGCTGGGGGGAAGGGCTGGGGTGTCTGGACTCTGAAGCTGGGGCAGTGGCTGCCCTCCCGTCAGGCTCCAGAAGTTTGCAGCATCCCTGGAGTGCAACGCACAGAGACTTAGATCCTCTCACAGCAGTCCTGCTGGATGGCTGGGGAGGGTGCTGGCTGGGCCCTGTGACAGATGCCCCACAACCATTCCTCAGGGCGCTGTTGACTGGGGAGGGGCAGGAAATGGTCCCCCTGCTTCTAGCCACCAGCCCTTCTCCCAGGGGTGACGGGGCTGCGGGAGGGGCAGGGATGCAGCTGGCCCAGAGCTCGCTGGTGGCCCATGTCTCTGCCCTCACTGTGCTCTGGCCCCTGGCAGTGCCAGGTCAAAGGGCCATTCTCCAGCCAGCCCCATGCCAGTTGCAGGCATTCCCAGGGCCGGTGGAAGGATGTTTTACGCCCTAGACGAAATTTCCACCTTGCGCCCCCCACCCCCCGTCCCTGAGCCTCCGCCCTGTGGCGCCCTCCCCCATGGCAGCTCCCCCCCTCCACTCTGAGGCGCCCCCCCCGCGGCAGCTCCCCACCCCCCACCTTGAGGCAACCCCTCCGCCCCAGCTCACCCCTGCCCTGCCTCCTCCCCAGCACGCTGTCGCTGCTTCACTTCTTCCGCCTCCCAGGCTTGCGGTGCCTAAGCTGATTGGCGCCGCAAGCCTGGGAGGTGGGAGAAGTGAAGCAGCCACGGCGTGCTCGGGGAGGAGGCGGGGCAGGGGTGAGTTGGGGCGGGGAGTTCCCCTGTGTGCCGCACCCCCCCCTTGCTGCAGGCGGCCCTCCCCGCGCTCCACTGCCCCAGCTCCCTCCGCCTAAATGCCGGCGGCGACCGGGGCAGCCAAAGATCCGGCCACCATGGTCACTTTGGAAGAAAATGGCGCCCCCCAAATCCTAGCACCCTAGGCGACTGCCTAGGTTGCCTAAATGGTTGCACCGGCCCTGGGCATCCCTGGCTGGCTGGAAAAGATGCGGAGAGCGACTGTGGAGTCTGGCTGAGGGGACAGGGGCGGCCTCCCAGCCCCACTGATCCCAGCCCAGCAGTCCCAGTGTTGCCTGTTCCCCGGTGTCCAGAGGGGAGGCTCCTGGCTGGGACCCGCAGCCAGAGCAGGTGCCTGATCTGCACCCTCAATTCACCCTGCGTGGGGACATGGCTGCAGGAGAAGAGGCTCTTTCACGTCATGGAGACGGCCAGTGGTGCCTCCCAGGGCAGCAACAACGATGTGGCCTGTGTGTTTGAGACAATCTTCCACCGCGACCCCGCCCCCCTACTCTTGCCCCATGGAAACCCTGCTGAGTCCTCCTGCCCCCCACCTCTCCACTGGACACAGGTGAATAGGGCCGAGGCATTAGACCCACCCTGGTTCCAACAGTGCACTCAGATGATTCCCAAATCCTGCTCCCAGCACCCCTGCCCAGGAAGTGCCCTCAGCTTTCTCCACCACATGCCACCCAGGCCACACGCTGCACCCAGGAACCGTAGGTGAAAGGTCCCATTGGTGCTGCCTGGCTAAAGCGCTGACATGTTGTTCAGTCTAACCCAGCCCCAGTCAACAAAATCCACACAGCCGGCGAGCAGGGTCGGCACCTTCCTCTGCTCTCACTTCCCCAAACTCCAGGGCAAACTGGGCCCCTCGCAGTTTGGATTCAGCTGATTCAGCTTCCTTGAAAATCTCGGCCAGATAACACCCACTTAACCCCCTAACCGCACTAGTCAGGGTGCGCTCCTCAGGCCAGAGATTGTCTCTCACTTTGTGCCTGGGCAGCATCCGGAGCAACAGGGCCCCGATCTCAGTGACGCTGTTTCTGGGCAGCGCCTAGTGTGATGGGGAACTCTGGCCAAGGGGCAGATGGTCTGGGCTGGGCTGGGCTGGGCCTGGGGCTGGTTGGCTGCTGGCCCCAGCCCTCCCCTGTTCCCCTGAGAGTCTATTCACCTCAGCTGCAGTCCCCCGCAGCTCCTCGCTCCACCAGCCCAGCCCTCTCACCCCCCTTAGTGGGCTGGGCCCCAAGGCCCTGCACGGTTCCACAGGGCCAGGCCTGTAGCCTCCATGATGCCAAGCCTGGGCCGTTAGCCCCAGTGTCCTGTCTCTCCCCAGGGCCCCCTGCAGCGCAGCCAGGCCAGCTCGGGAACTGAGTCTGTGTTCAGGGCAGGAGCCAAGCTCTGCAGGAAACCACAGACACCCTGGCCCCAGAGCGCCCCCCTCTGGCCCAGCCCAGCAGCTGCTGTTGGCATCCCGGGGAATTGGAGGCTGCCTCACCCAGTCCCCCTCCTACTCCACCCCCCGCCCCACAGAGATCAGTGGGGCAGGGGAGGGGCCAGGCGAACAGTATAAAGAGGAGCTGGGAGGGACTCAGTTGAAAGCCCATCACTGGGCATCTGGTGTGAGCATCTGTCAGTGAGTGACGGCACCCCCTGGTCCTGCCCCATGGAAACCCTGGTGAGTCCTCCCTGCCTCCTCGTGCCCCATGGAAACCCTTGTGAGTCCCCTTGTCCCCCCACGTCCTGGCCCATGGAGCCCCAGGGGTGACCCCTCTGCCCACCTGTCCCCTGCCCCAAGTAATCCCATGTGGGTCCCCTCTGCCATTCACCTACCTCCCCACCCCATCAAGCTCCAGGGGATTCTTCTCTGCCCCATCTCCTGTTGGTAGCACAGCAGGGGCTAGGGGATGTGGGTCGGGGGGCTGTGGGTTTGTGCCCTGGCTCAGGGGCGCTGACACTGTGGGGTCCTGTGCAGATGCCAGGACGGATGCCCAGGGCTGGACTCCTGCTACTGCCCCTTCTCCTCTGCTTCGGGCCAGAGACCGCCAGGAGCATCGACCAGGTCGCGCTCAAAGCCATCGTGGATCACGTCCACCAGTGAGTGACCGGCCTGGGCTGTGTGTGTGTTGGGCCTGCCCCACTCCCCTAGCCACAAAGGGAGCAGCAGGGACCCCTTGTGTCTGCTGGCATCACAGGGTTACCTAGAGCCACTGCCTCAGCACCCGGTGATTCTGGGCGTGCAGGGGGAGATGGAGCCCTGAGCTGGGAGTGGTGATTCGGGAGGGCAGGAGGGACATGGGGCCCCAAAATGGGAGGGATGATTCTGGGGGTACTGGGGGAGATGGGGCCCAGAGCTGGGAGGGGTGATTCGGGAGGGCAGGAGGGACATGGGGCCCTAAGACGGGAGGTGTGTTTCTGGAGGTGGAGGGGGAGGATGAATGTTTGTGGGCTGTGCAGGTGTTTGCACAGTTCATGCTCATTAACCCTGTGGTCAGTGTGTGATTTTCCCTGGGCTCCCTCTTGCCCTGCCCCTCCTCCCCCAGGTATCGCCCTGTCACCGCTCCCGCCCCCACTGATCAGTATGCAGTGGCCATCTCCTTGCCGCAGTCCATGTGCAACGGCATCAGCCCGAGCGAGCTGAACGAGCACCTGCCCGTGTCCGAGCTCCAGGCAATGAAATCTAAACTGGAGACAGATCTTCTGTACGAGGGGGATCACGTCGTCGCCGCCGCCAAACCTAACAAACATGCCGAAAGTGGCACACAATACCTGCACTCTGAGTGGCTGATGTTCCACTTGGACCAAAACGGGGTGAGCCCCGTCTCCCGCCTCCTGGACAAGTCCCGGGACCAGACCAAGTGCCAGGAGACCCGCGCCTTTGAAGAATCATATGGCAACAACCGCTACCCCAGGTCGTTTCTGAACAACCCGTGCGGCTGGAACCGCTGCTTCGTCTTCTTCACCTATTACTCCCCCTGCCTGGGCACATGCCTCAGCTTGAAGGACGACCACCGCATCCAGGACCTCATGGATGGGATCTTCAGTGCCATAGACAGTGACCACCGTGCCTTGGCCTTCAAGGAGGTTTTCAAAAAAGACAGAAGTCTGGGGAAGCAGATTGTATGGAACTCATGGCAAACGCTCTGTAAAGTGCCCTTGTACCAATGCGATGACCAGGGCTGCCAGAGCTGCAAGGAGAAGGACGTCAACAAGAACTCCTGCCTAACAGCAGTGAAAAACCCAGCCACGAAAGCCCCGAAGATAGCCCATGGGTAGGGCGTGAAGGTGGGAGGAGATTGTAAGTTGCAATGCAATTAATCAACAACCAACCCATCCATCCATCGTCATCCACCCATCCATCCATCCATGAACCCATACATCTGTCAACCCATACATCTGTCAACCCATCTGTTCATCCATCCTTCAACCCATCCATCCATCTGTCCATCCATGAACCCATCTGTCCGTCAACCCATCCATCTGTCAACCCATCTGTCCAACCCATCCATCCATGAACCCATCTGTCTGTCAACCCATCCATCCATCCATCCATCCACCCATCCATCTGTCCATCAACCCATCCATCTATCTGTCTGTCAACCCATTCATCCGTCAGCCCATCCATCTGTCAGCCCAGCTGTCCATGCCTCTCACATACCTCTCCTTCTATTTCACTATCTCATTTCAAGGTGCCCATTCCCTGAGTATCTGGGCACTGGGTTTGGCCTGTGATCTCTTCTCCCTCTCTTTCTGTATCTCATTTCCAGGGTGCCCATGCCCCTGGTATGTGGGCCCTGGGTTTCCTCTAAAAAAATGCCCCCTTTCCCAGTCCAGCAGATGCACTTTCTCTGCCATATGATCAACACCAATAAAGCTTCAGAGCAGTCCTTGGCCTCACATCTCTGTCTGTGTGTCTGTCTCCTTCCTCCCTGGAGATGCCAGCTCCCCTGGGATCACCCCTCTGCAGACTGTATCACCCCCCACCCTCCAGACTGCAGTCCCTCATACTCCCTATGCCTGCCCCACAACACCCCTAAGGGGAGCTCCTAACCCCCACTCCTCACAGCCTGCACCCTAGATCCCCACAGTGCATGTGATAGGGTGAGTGTTGCCACATCCCCATGCCAGTCCTGCTTCCTCACCTCCTGCTCCACTGCTGCAAGCCTTGTCCCTCACCCCCTATGCCATTCCCAGGAGATGGAGAACCTGGACTCCTGGGTTCTCTCCCTGGCTCTGGGAGGGGTGTGGGATCTAGTTGTTAGAGGGTGGGGCTGGGAGCCAGGACTCCTGGGTTCTATCCTTGGCTCTGGAAAGGGAGTGGGGTCTAATGGGTCAGAGCAGGGAGATGTGGGCCTCAGGACTCCTGGGTTCTATTCAGGAAAGGAGCAGGATCTAATGATGAAATCATGGAGACCTTCCCTGCTGCCATCCTGCCATCTCATGCCCATGTTAGAGAATAGCTGCCCCTTTACCAGTCCTAACCCCTGCTGCCATCTAAGGCCCCAGTATCACCGACTGACAGGGTGAGTTACTCCTAACTTTGGACTGCCTGTCTAACAGGTGACCTCTTTATACTGTATTTGCAAGGGTGGGCCCCATGGCGCCACTCCCCCAAAACTGGGCCCCCTCACTTCAGCACCTCCGTTTCTCACCCAGGTCCCCCAGAGTGCCCACATGACTTCAGACCCCTGGGAGAGACGATACACCCAGCAGGTTGTCACATCCCGGGGTGCAAACCAGACTAGTGAGGGGTTGTGTCACCCTCTGCCATGCAACCTTGGCTACCTCAGTTTCCCCCTCTACACAACAGGTCATGTTTCCCATGGTTTCCCTGCTGTCATAAGCTTGGAGTCTTTACACGTACCAGCTGTGGGATAGTGTTACCATGAGGCCTTGTGACATGAGACGTATCTTCATTCACCTTTTCTATCACTGCAAAAGGGCCCGCCCAAGAATGTAACATTTTATATTTTTTCTAACGGCTTATCACCAACGCCAAGTCCCCATTTCAAATGAGCATTCACACGTGTGTTGGTCCTAGCAGGCCTTTTGTTTAGACTGACTGTGCCTGAGGTTAGTCTGAGCCACATCCGTCATGGCTCGCCCGCTGCCTCAGTGTCCACTTCCCAGGAGTCTCTAATGAGATCTAGGTGTCCCCTCACTTTCCTTGCATAGGGAAGATCAAATGGGGAGAACCCCATCAATTCTTGGGGCACCTCCCTATAAGTAAACAGGGGAGCATTTCATCGCAGTCTTGATCTCTCTTATTTGTGTACCTTCCCAGCACAGATTTTAGAGTCCCATTGACCCTCTCCACCAGACCATTTGCTCTGGGTGATGGGGGCGACTTTTAATTGTTTCACCCCACAGAACTCACTGAATAGCTGAGACATGACATGTAACCCACAGTCAGATCAAATCTCTTGAGGGGAGACTTACTCCGCTAAAACTAGAGAAAAGAGCTTTGGCCACAGAATCAATCACTATCTTAGTTCAAGCGACTGCCTCAGGCTATCTAGTGGCAAAATCCACCCCCACCTGGATGTATTTCTTCCCCCTTTGGGCAGGACGTGGCACAGGGCCTACAATGTCCATGTAAAATGCCTCTTGTATCACAGGCAAGGGGCACAGGGGAACTTCCTGGGGTCCTGCAGCGCTTTTCCTTCGTTGACATAAGTCACAAGACCCACACTAATTCCTCATCTCTGTCTGTCTCGCTGGCCAGTAGAAATGTCCCTTTAACCTCTCATGGATTCTCTGGGCCCCTAAGTGACCAGCAATGGGACAATCATGTGCTAGCACCATTAATTCCCCACAGTGCAGGGTGGGTCCAACCAACTACTTATAGGTTTTTTTCCTTAGGAGCCTCCCCTATTCAGTCTCCCGTCTGCTTCAAAAAACATCTCCCCGTTTTCTCTTCCTGGGACCCCTCTGGGACTTATGCTCTCTACAGTGGGGTCTGCAAAACACTGGCAGCTGATATCTGGGACAGTGCCTTCAGTCACAGGGGTCACCTCCGCCCCGGGCCCCGAGGGTCACAGCTTTTCTCTGCCATGTGGGGGCTAGCTTCAGCCCAACAACCATCCCAACAGGGATCCCATGCAGCACCCCAACTGTCCAGGCACCGCTAAACCTTCCCATTCCACAGGCACCTTGGCTAAAGGATGGGGATTTTATGGCATCCCACTACCAGAAGACCCATCGTTTGGTCAGGTAACCTGTCAGTCTTTTGGACTATGCTTCCCTCGACCAGGGAGATCTGGGCTCCGGTGTCTCTCCGCCCCATGCCCTCCTTATTATTTACTCCAGCAACCTTAATAAATTCCATATCCACCCCACAGGGTAAGTCCTCATAAAACTCACCAGGGGAACTGCAGGGACCTCTGGACTCCTGTCTCAGGGACAACTGCACTAACATGGGGCTTAGTTTCTTTTAGCTCACGGCACTGATTTCTCGGGTGCTCAGCAGAGTTCAAGTAAAAACTACTTTTTGGACTGTCCTCCTTCCCTGAGGACTGTCCCCCCTTTCCATTGGGTTTGTGCCCCTCCTTCTGTGGCTTGTGCTCATTGGACGTCTGGGGTTGCACAAAGGCATCCCCCAGAGTGGCCATTTTTTGCGCAGATTGTAAAGATTTATCCTATTCTCTATTCCTAATCTCGTCAGTGCATATTGTGACAGAGTCACAGGTCCGACGCTCTGGCACTGCTCTGTACGAAGCCAGGCAAGACTCTGGGTAGCGCGACTCCCCTCAGGGCTCGCTGTCCAGGGCAAAAGCCTCCTCAGCTACGGCCTTCCTGGTCTGACCTCAGAAAATTCAGCATCCCTGTTCTCACCAGGCACTTCCCCTTAACGGGGCTCCTGGGGAAGCCAGACGGCCCCAACGCCGCAGTCAGCATTGACTCTCAGCCAGCATTGTAAAACACAAGGGTTTATTAGTCAACAGGAACACAGCATAGAACAGAGCTTGTTAGCACAGAAATCAGGGACTTTTAGCAAAGTCCGTCTTGAGGGGACCCTGGGCCAGACACCCTGGACTCCCCCTTTTCCAGTCCCCCACAGCAGACTGCCCTGGATCCTGCTTCCTGGCCTCCCACATGACCATTGCTTCTTCTCCATTCTTTGTCTCGCTTCCTGGGAAAAGTGTCACCTGGTTGCACCCCCCTCCTGGGTCTCAGGTTACAAAGGTCATCAGCCATCGCTTACTGGGAGGCAGCTGGGCAGCCTCACCTGCGCCGAGGGCCTCAGCGAAAGTCACACACCCAATTCCCACCATGTAGGCATTGGTGCAGTACATAGGGAAACTGAGGTACACACAGAATTAGTATAGGATGGTAAGACTCACATGCAACATTACAAGGTGAAAGTCCGCTCTTCGTCTCACATATACTTAGGAAATATTCTTGAGCCAAGACATCAAACAATTGGTTATAATCCTCAGCCCCCTTCCCCTTTACCTGTTTTCTCATTAGATCACACATCTTCCGGGCACATTTGCTATGACTCACTCCAGCACTTTTCTTGAGATTTCTAAATCTCAACCTGTGCACTTCAGGAGTAATTTGAAACCTTTGTAAAACAGCGTTCTTAAATTCAGAATATTTCAAAGCGTCCTGACTTGGCATTTCAAGCTTTACCAGACAGTTTTGCAATCAGTTTGGGGACTTTCTCGTCCTCAGGAATGTTATGAACCTCACGTAGCCTTTCAAAAGTGGTGAGGGATTCCTCAGTGCAGTCTGGCTCTTTGTCTGCAGGACAAAGCTGAGGGTTCCTTGAGTGGAGGGAGATGTTGGTGACTCTCTGGAATCTTTTCATGTTTTTCTATCAGAGAGAAATACAACCTGGAGCTTTCTCTTCAGCCCCTCTGTCTTTGAGCCCCATGTCTCTTATGGGCTTCAGCTTCTTGTTGTCTCAGCTCCATGGCTCGCCTGTGGGCGTTTCCTCTGCTTCCAGTGCAGCAAATGCTTCTCTCAGTCTCTGGAGTTCCTGTTGTTTCTCCCTTTCTTCTGCCTCCAATCTGGCTAATTGTAGCTTTGCAACTGTTTCGCTGTTGTTCATGTTGTGCTTTCCTTTTTCTACCTCCCTTACCTGAAATAAGCAAACAGAAAACAACAAACTGTAACCTCCCTTTGACTGTTCCCAGCCTCCACACCTGAGACTCACTTAAAAGAGCTATGCCAGTGCTTAAAGTGTGACCCTCATCTGAAACAACAAGCTGTGCATACACCCTGCTGTTGTATCAACCAGGCAAGGTTCTAACAAACTTCAACAGGATTTTATTTTTACAGTGGAAAACTCTTTACCAAGCTGCTGCTGCACCTGCTGTAACTCTCACTCTGCCTCAACTCCTCCCCCCTCCTTCCTGTTTCCTGTCCTTTCAGACTCCCAACAGCCAGTGCTCCCCGTTCTAATAATCACAAGCAACATCTAAACACAACGTTCCCTCCTGTCTTAAGAAACTTTACCAATTAAAATAAACATTGTTGTTCTAACCACAGGAACAAATATGGAACAAGACACTATACTGTTGGCAGGAATATTACACTGGAAACACTGTAGATACTACATAACATAGTCTCTAATCCAGACAGGTGGTCGTCTGGGTCTGACAGGCCGTCTCTCAAGCCCCGGTTCCAGTGCAATGTCTCTTTGTGTTGGTTCTACTGTGAAGTCATCCAATGCAGATTGGGCGTTGGCATAATCTCCTCTTGGTGCATAGGCAGGTGCAAGATAAGAAGCATTCCATACTCGCCCATCAGAAAGTCGATAGGTGTAAGGTCCCTTCTTTTCTATGATTTTAAGAGGAGCTGTGAATTTATGTCCCCTTTGTGTAAGATTCCAGGTTTTCGTATTCTAAGGAAGGAACCACACTCAGACTTTGGTTCCTTAGCACCCCGCCGCTTGTCTGTGAAAGCCTTAGACTTTGCTTGGTTCTGTTCAACTGTTTTTCTCACATCATCCTCATTTGGGGCATCAGGTCATGCCTTTAACAATCCAGCAATGTTCAATTTAATATTCATCTGTTTCCCATGCAGTAACTCTGAGGGTGATCTTTGCATTGTGGCATGTCGCGTAGCCCGGTATGCTTGCAAGAAATCAGTAGTGAAGGGTATCCACAATCACCCTTCCAGTTTAGCTGTTTGCAAACTCTCTTTCAAACTTCTGTTAAACCGTTTGATTTCCCCATTGGCTTGAGTGTAATATAGGTATGACCTTCTGTGTAAAATGTTCCTCTCTGCTAGAAAAGTTTCAAACTCCAGGGAAGTAAATTGACTACCATTATCTGAAACCAGTTCTTTGGGGTTACCTTCCCTGCTAAAAACTGAACAGAGGAACTTAATTACTGTAGCAGAAGAGATTTGCGATGTAAATGCTACCTCAGGCCACTTACTGAAATAGTCTATTAAACTGATGGCATAATGACAATCAATTGGAGCAGTATCAAAGGGTCCTACAATGTCAATCGCCACTTTTTCCCATGCAGATTCAGGAAGAGGAACAGGCTGTAATGGAGGGGTACATGTCACTGCTGTCTTATCATGCATTTGACAAGTGACACAGGATTTTATGAGTGCTTCACTTTGAGACTCCATCCCTGGCCACCAATACAGATCCCGTAGTTGTTGTTTGGTTCTGACAATTCCTTGATGAGTATCGTGTGCCAGGTGTATGAGTTTTGACTATAATTCTTCTGGCACAAGTAGCCAGTGTGTACCTCGTAGCACACAGCCATTGAGCAAAGAAAGTTCATCCCGAACTCTAAAATAAGGCAGCAAAACTGGGTCAAGGTTTTTAGGGTTACTGGGACATCTCTTTGTCAGAAATTCCCATAGTTTTTGTTGAATTGGACACACTGAACAAGCAGCTTGGAATTGTTCTCTTGTAAGTGCAGTAAGAGTGCTTGTAATAAGCACAAGTACTACATCCTCATCCTCTGGTGGACCATCTGGTGAAGGCAAAGGCAGGCGAGAAAGGCAATCAGCTACCACATTTTTGTTTCCAGGCTTATATTCCAGTTCATAATTGAAAGACAGTAGTCTTGTAGACCATCTAGCAATACGATATCCTGCTCTTCCCAGTCCTTTCGTGGTGAGCAACATTGTCAAAGGGCTGTGGTCTGTGCGCAACTTGAACGTGCGACCCCACAAGTAAGTTCTCCATTTTTCAGTAGCCCAGACACAAGCAAGTGCTTCTTTTTCGACTGTAGAATATTTTCTCTCAGCATTACTTACTGTCCTTGAAGCAAATGCAACAGTCTTCTCTGTTGTCCTCATGAAGTTGTGTGAGGACAGCCCCAAGTCCATAATCAGAAGGATCAGTAGTTACAATTGTGGGCAATGTGGGACTGAATAGTGCAATTACTGGACTATGTATAATCAAGTCTTTCACCGTTTCAAAACTAGCTTGTGCATCTGTTGTCCACACTAAGGTTGAACTTCTCCGTAGTAATTCTCGTAATGGTTCAATGACAGAAACAGAATTGGGAATGAATTTTGCATACCAGGAGGTAAGACCCAAGAAGGAAGATAAGGTTTGCAAATCTGTTGGAGGAGGAGCATTTGAAATTGCCAGGATGTGATCTGGATCAGGTTTTAGTCCAGCCTGTGCAATTGTATGCCCCAGAAAGGAGAGTTCAGTTTGCCTAAATTTGCATTTGGACCTATTGAGCTTGAGGCCTGCTTTGCTGATGCAGTTTAGTACAGACTGCAGGTTATTGTCATGCTCCTCAGTAGTATTTCCAAACACGATAATCTCATCCAAATAGCACTGAACTCCATGTTGATTCTTCAGAATCAATTACATCATTTTTTGGGAAGGCTCTTGGGGCTGATGCGAGACCGTATGGAACATGTTTAAAACGAAATAATCCCTCATGTGTAATAAATGCTGTGAGGTCTCTGCTATCTTCATGCAACATAACCTGGTGGTATGCGCTCTGCAAATCAAAAGTAGAAAACATCTTTGCTCCACAGAGTTCTGCAAATACTTTTTCTATGTGAAGAAGAGGATGGCTGTCAATCACAATAGCTTTATTTGGCTCCCTTAAGTCCATGCAAAGGCAAATGCCTCCACCCTTCTTCTGCGTCACAACTATAGGTGAAACCCATTCCGAGGACTTAATCTCTTCAATAATGTCCTTTTGAACAAGTTTTCTACGTTCCTCTGAAACAGCTTCCCTGACTGAAAATGGTAAGTGCCGTAATTTCTGTCGTACAGGCATCACATTATTCCGCATTTTAACTTTAGGCAGAAACCCATAAGCACAGCCGAGTTTCTCGTCAACCTGGTGTTGGGTCCCAGCTGAAACTGGTGTGTGTACCTCAAGAGTGCTTTGCTGAGGAAGATCAATTCGTCCATTAACCACCTTGAGATTGAAAGCAGCCAATAAATCTCTGCCAAGGATAGGAGTGCCTTTGTGGACAATGTAGAACTCTGCAGTTACACAGCAATCACCAAAAGTAATTATTGCTGGCAGGCAGCCATGTACTGGAATATGGTTTTTCAAATAGCACACTGTCATAACTATAAAGGGAAGGGTAACAGCCCACCTGTGTACAATACTATAAAATCCCTCCTGGCCAGAGACTCCAAAATCCTTTTACCTGTAAAGGGTTAAGAAGCTCAGGTAACCTGGTGGACACCTGACCCAAAGGACCAATAAGGGGACATGATACTTTCAAATCTTGGTGGGGGGAAGGCTTTTGTTTGTGCTCTTTGTTTTGGGGTTCGTTCACTCTTGGGACTAAGAGGGACCAGACATCAATCCAGGCTCTCCAAATCTCTCATATTTCAAACTTGTAAGTAACAGCTAGGCAAGGCATGTTAGTTTTATTTTTGTTTTCTCAACTTGTAAATGTACCTTTTACTAGAGTGTTTATCTTTGTTTGCTGTTCTTTGAACCTGAGACTAGAGGGGGGTCCTCTGAGCTCTTTAAGTTTGATTACCCTGTAAAGTTATTTCCCATCCTGATTTTACAGAGATGATTTTTACCTTTTTCTTTAATTAAAAGCCTTCTTTTTAAGAACCTGATTGATTTCTCCTTGTTTTTAGATCCAAGGGGTTTGGATCTGTATTCACCAGGGAATTGGTGAAGAGTCTCTCAAGGCTACCCAGGGAAGGGAATTAGCACATTGGGAGTGGTGGCAGCGGACCAGATCTAAGCTGGTAGTTAAGCTTAGAAGTTTTCATGAAGGCCCCCACATTTGTACCCTAAAGTTCAGAGTGGGGAAGCAGCCTTGACACACACCAACTGAAGTTTGGGTTCAGTAAGAGACACATTTTTAACGTAATGCAAATAGATGGAATCAGGTAGTATAGATACTGCTGGGCCAGTGTCCAACATTAGCTGGAGTGAGGGTATGGTGAAAACATTTACAGTGCACTTTATCTGTTCTGGAATATGTGCAGTAGTGATTTTGTCCACACTCAGCACAGTAACATCTGGTATTGTAACTGCATGCACCTGTTGATTGAACTGACTAATGTAACATACTTTAGCAAAAAGCCCAATCTTTTTGCAATGATTGCACTGAGCTCCTTTGCTGGACATCCTGTGTAGCTTGCAAGGTGTTGTGGGGATCCACAGCGAAAGCATGTTTTTATTGTATTTTGAATTTGCTAATTCAGTGGCTTTTCATTAGTTTTCCTCTTGCAATTGTTTGTCTGCAGCGACAGTGAACTTTTCTGCAGAGGAGTCACACCCTGGACTGTGCCTCCTATATCCATGCTCATTATTTTGGCTTCAGCTGTAGCTGACTCAATCTGAACAGCAATGATTATTGCTTTTTCTAGTGTCAGTTGTGGTTCTAGAAGTAAGCGTTCTCTTACACGAAGCATGGTTGTTTTCTCAATGAGCTGGTCTCTAATCATCTCATCTGCCATATTCCCAAAGTCACAAGTGACAATCAGACTCCTCAGGGAAGCAATATACTGCATTATAGTCTCCCCTGGTTTCTGCTCGTGCTGGTGAAATCTGTAGCGATTAGCTACTACATTCACTTTTGGCACAAAAAAGTTCTTTAATGCAGTGAGTGCAGTCTCATATTTATCATCTGCAATGGGAAAAGAGTAAAATATACGCTGCCCTTCAGCTCCAAGGCAGTGGATTAGCAGAGCACGCTTTCTTACTTCAGAAATCTCTGTAGCACTGATTGCAAGCAGATAAGTCTCAAACATATGGATCTAGACAGTAAAAGCAATTGGAGGCTCCCCTGGGCTTTGCATAAAGGGTGCAGGTGGGTTCAGAGGCAGAAGATACATCCTCGTCGCCAAAATTTTGTATCAACAAGGCAAGGTACTAACAAACTTCAACAAGATTTTATTTTTACAGTGGAAACCTCTTTACCAAGCTGCTGCTGCACCCGCTGTAACTCTCACTCAGCCTCCTCAGCTCCTCCCCCCTCCTTCCTGTTTCCTGTCCTTTCAGACTCCCAACAGCCAGTGCTCCCAGTTCTAATAATTACAAGCAGCATCTAAACACCACACCTGCTTGCTGCACCACTGGGACATACCCAGGGTACACTCTGGACAAACAGCTGTATCCCCTCACCTCTGCAACCTGGGGTGCCTTTTGCACTGCTGCACTGTGGTAGCTACCACCACTCCTGGTCTGCTCACACCCAGCCTCCAGCAGGTCAGTCACTCCGAGTTATATGTGTGAGTGCTGCCAGCCACTCCTGGATTACACTGCAGAGCGACAGCAGCAAACTCCCAGTCCCAGACTTTCTCCAGAAATGTGCAGCTTGTATGGCCCAGCTTGCTCCTGGACAACACAAGCTTGTATAAAATCTGTCATTTTATGACTAGAAAATAATATCCACAACTCCTGTTCTCTCAAATGGAGTTTCCCAAACACTTCATTACAAACACACTGGTTTAGATGAAATGATTAAACAAGTTTATTAACTATGAGATTGATTTTAAATGAATACCTGTTATGAGGCATAAGAGTCAGAATTGGTTAGAAGAAAAATAAAAGTAAATCACGACTAAGGCCTAAATTAACAAACTAGAGTGACTCCAAAGCCAGGTCTCTCACCACATGTTCCAGCAGGTCCTACAGGCTGAACTTCGTTCAGTCAGGATCCCTCCCCCAGTCCAATGTTGCTCCCTTTGTTCTTCAGGTGTCATGGGGGCCGTGGGTGAGCGAAAGGGAGGAATGATTTGGGGCTTCGGCCCTTCCTTCTTATAGTCCTTTCCCTTCTTCAAGAAGCTCCAGTTGAGGTCCAGGAGACAGAAAGTCTGTGTTGATGGAAACCCCAACCTGCTTCTTTTTAAGATAGAGATTTTGTCCATGTCCCTTTTCCTGCCTGTGGTGGGGCGGCTGCCCCCCATGCCCGGAGAGGGTGGGCTGCGACAGGCCCAGACGCCTGCATAGACACGCAGCCAATCAGAGAAGGGCTTACTGGGAGCCAATCAGAGGACAGATTGGAGCCAGCCAATCAGGGGCCAGCTCAGCCATATAAAAGACTGCTCAGGGCGAGAACAGTCAGTCTGTCCCAGGCCTTTAGAGGGGAAGGTCTTTCTCCAGAGCTGAGAGGCCAGCACAGTGCAGGCCAGCCTTAGAGAGTGGGAGAAGGTCCTACTCCGTAGCCTGCCAGGCGGCAGGTCTGGAAGGAAAAGGCCTAGCAGGGAGAAGGGCCGTTGGGGAAGTGGTCCAGAGGAGCAGTCAGAGGAGGAAGGCGAAGGAGGACAGCAAGGCTGTCACTAGAGGGCCTCTGGACCGGGACTCAGAGTAGTGGGCTGGCCTGAGTCCCCCTTTCCCCCCTTTTTGTTCCCTTTGGCCATACGCTCAGCCATAGGCCGCAGGGAGCGGCCAGCCGGAACCACGCCAGATCCTGGACTGTAGGGATCGAACTTAAAGGTGTGAGACTGTTGATCACCCCCCCGCCCCGCCCCGGAAGGGGGCGCGAACGGACCGAAGGACGCTGTCGGAGGGCAGTGTTCCAGAAGGAGGACCCTGTGCGTCGGGAGCACAGCGGGTCCACATGCCAACCCATGGCGGGACGACAGATGGCACACCACCAGGAGGAGGCGCTCTACTGGATCGAACCGATTCCTCGTGGCAACCAGTAGAAGACGCTGTGGTGGTGAGTCCCAATCCTGTCACACTGCCCATGAAGAGCCATATATCA
Organism: Chrysemys picta bellii; assembly: GCF_011386835.1. Classification (NCBI taxonomy): domain Eukaryota; kingdom Metazoa; phylum Chordata; order Testudines; family Emydidae; genus Chrysemys; species Chrysemys picta. The sequence continues at coordinate 16,766,860 of NC_088807.1, read as the reverse complement.
GGTGATGGCCCAGTGACCTTGTTTACACCTGGCTGAGGTGTCAGCTTGTCCTTTGTCCCCGAGGAACTGGTCTGGCCTCTCCCCAGTTTTGGAATATGTCTCAGTCACACCATACTGGGGAATCTGATAATTTCACATGCAATGTGGCCACACATATTTTATCAGGACAATATTGACCAGCGGGTTATGAGTTCTCACCCGATACCTCCCAAGGCATCTTTGTACAAAGATTATTGTAATAGTGTGCAAGGGGTGAATAAAGGGGTACAGAGCACCACACCGGCATCTCTCGATCTTCTCTGGGCTGAGCTGGGGGGCCGCAGGTCAAAGTGAGCAATGTCCATGCCCCCTATTCTCCCCTACACCTCCTGCTCTCCCCAACCTGCCAGAGATACTGTCTCTGCATCTCTCCCGGAGAAACCTTCCCCGTGCTACTATACCTCCCTTCTGCCTGCTGGGAACCCCTGTTCTGCTCTGCTCCCTCCTTCTAACCTGGATCCCAGCTGGATTCCCAGGGGATCACAGGCCTGAGAGAGTGTTAAAGAATTCTGCAGATTTGGGCTCCTCAGTTCTCCACCTGGCTCTGGGAGGGGACTGTGATTATGGTGAAAGAGGCTAACAGCACATATATGTGGCACATTCAGTGTGTCTGAGACTGGGGTCTGCCACGTTAGAGAGCTGGGTTCTAGTTCCACCTTTGCCTGCTGCTGATCTATGTGGGGGCTGAGTGTCTTTTCCTTTGGGGTTTGTACAGCGCCTAATACTCATAGACTCATAGACATTAAGGTCAGAAGGGACCATTTTGATCATCTGGTCTGACCCCCTGCATGCTGCAGGCCACAAAACCGTCCCTACCCTTTCCCTTGACTCTGCTGATGAAGTCCCCAAATCCTGTGTTTTAGTGACTTCAATTGGCAGAGAACCCTCCTGCTAGCGATCCCTGCCCCATGCTGCGGAGGAAGGCGAAAAACCTCCAGGGCTTCTGCCAATCTACCCTGGAGGAAAATTCCTTCCCGACCCCAAATATGGCGATCAGTAAATCCCCGAGCATGTAGGCAAGAGTCTCCAGCCTGACCCTTGTTAGCCATTATACTATTTACCTGCCATTGCTCGGTATTCCTTGGCTAATATGTTTTTCCATTAAACCATTCCCTC
>NC_088807.1:16692095-16765205 GCF_011386835.1 Chrysemys picta bellii | reverse complement strand
GGGATCGACAGAGCCAGGCCAGCAAAGCCCCCAGTGCTGACAGCAGAGAGGTCTGGTCTAGCTGCAAAATGAGATCGACCCCGCCGTGTTTTTCGGGAGGTGAAAAATGTCATGCTCCGAGCGCCGGAGATGGGTTGCCCTCATCCCCAGCGTCGCTGTGGCTAGGTCAACGGATTCCTCCGTCAACCTTGCTACTGTCTCTCAGAGAGAGGACGGGAAAACCCCTTCCACTGATGTAGGAAGCGTTTATACCCCAGCGGGAGAGGGGCAGCCCCTGCAGTGAGACAGAGCGGCCACGGCGTCTACACGAGGCTCAGTAGTAGAGATGTAGCTGCAGCCTCTCCATGCCTTAGTGCTTTCCATCCGTAGAGGCAAAGCACTTTAGAGGGGAGGCCAGCATCCCTTGCAGACATTTTTTAGATGGGGAAACTGAGGCAGGGAGAGTGGGAGGAGCTGCGATTTGTCTGGGATCACCCAGCAGCAGAGCTGGGCATGAAACCCCGGTCCACTGAGTGCCAGCTCTGTGCGCTAGCCCCTAGGCCACCCTTGTTGGACTGGGGGAAACTGAGGCACACCAGGGGGTGACCCCCTCCCATTTATCAAAAAAGCTCCAGCAAGGAATGAGTCAGACCGTAGGAGGAAATGAGGGGGATCTCCTCCATCTACTCACCCTCTGGCATGTCGTTTTGGATCCTTAGCGACAGATCCTTCCGGCTAATGCCGTCCAATATCTTCACCGCCATCTGCAGAGCCCTGGATTCCTGGTAAGTTTGGACCATGGCTCGAGCTATGTCCATGGCATCGGCTGCCTCCATCTTGGAGCGGGGGATGTGCTTGTAGCCGTCTTCCAGGGGATAGTTCTCCAGGTGAAACTGGAGCTCCTGCGCTTCTAGATCGTTCAAATACTCGACAAGCTTGCAGCACGCGCTCTCTGCCATCTCTGCCCCGGGCTGGCGTCCCAGAGCTCAGCAGGAAAGTGTCCCCATCTGTGCCATGGGGTTAATGATCCCAATTTCTTTTGCAGAGCACTTCAAGAGCTGCTGACAGGAAGACCCAGGGGCTATGGGGCATTATTAAGCACCTGATGCAGACACAATCCCACATCCCCCCACCCCCCACCATGCACACCCCATGGCAGAACTGGGACCGGACCCCAAATCTGAGCTCCTCACCGTGCGTCCCTGTAGCTGCCCCGAGCCGGTCCCTTGCCTCAGTTTCATCCCCACCCCCTGCTTTGGGCACAGGGAGCTTGAACCACCAGATCCCCGGTGTCCCCTTGGATCGGCACCCGGGCTCCAGCCGCTTGGCTGCTGAGAATTGGTGTCACCCCCATGGGGAAGTCAGAAGGCAGCTGAGAGCTCCCAGGCCCAGCTGCTGCGGCTCTCGGTCCCCTGCCCGTCTGCTGCCCCCCAGAGACCAGGGGCGGCTGTGGGGTGGGGGAAGCAGCAAGGGAGGAGTGGGGGGGCAGGAGTCAGAGAAGAAGGGGGGATATCAGATGGGGGTCAGGAGGGGAGGGTGGAGAGGAAGAGGGTCTCAGGGGAAGGGGAAGAAGAGGGGGGTCAAATGGTGAAGGGGACAGGAGAAGAAGAAGAGATGGGGGAAGGGGGAGGGAGATGGGGCAGGAGAGGAAGATGTGGGGGGGAAGGTCAGAGAGGGAAGGAGACCGGAGAGGAACAGGGGGACAGATGGGAAGAGAAGAGGGTCAGGGGAGGGGAGGGGACGGGATGGGAGGGGACGGGGGCAGCACTTCATTAGTGGTGGAGAGCTGCCGGAGCGCAAGCAATATTTTTCCTTTCATAACTGACGGGCCAAGCCCAGCGGGGCCGGGGTTAGGAAGTGACAAGCCCAGAGAGGCCGGGCTCAGCCCTGCCCCAAATTAAGCCCTGGAGGGGGGACAGGAGAGAGCGGGGGGGCGGAGAGGAGGGGAGGGGAGGGCACCTGAGGATGCAGGTTGAGGGGAGCCCCCCCCCCATCCCCGAGCATTACCCCAGCCCGGCCTCACTCACCAGCTGCGGCAGTGAAAGCGAAAGTGCTTGAGGGGGAGGGAGGAGGGACAAAGGTCACCCCCCCACCCCCACCCCGGGCTCCAGCCCTCCCTTAGCCTAGGGCTGCTGTGGAGCGTCCACAGGGCGCAGGGGAGGCCAGAGCCAGACGGTCTGTGTGTGGAGGCTCATGGGGGAGCTGGGCAGGGAGCGGCACAGGGAACATGGGGGAAAAGGGGGGATATGGGGCGATAGCAACCTGGCTTTTCCCCCTAGATCAGGCCTCTGCTTTGATTCTGTCACCCGGGAGGGGTCCCAGCCCCCCCATCCCAGCCTCCTTTCTCCACCTCCCGTTTCCCCATTGCCCCCCGTGTCCCTCATTCTCCTGGCATCCCTGCTGCCCCCACATGCCCCCACCTCATCCCCCAGCCCCCATCTCCTGCCTCCATCCCTTGTTGTACTGACCCCCTGACCTTCCCCCATCCCCCATTCTGCTTGCACCTCCTGACCCCCTATTCCAAGGCAGTAGGGGAGGAGATAGGGCCCGTCCTCACCTGATACCCCCAGTGAGCAGGGCCTTCCACAGCTCCTGTCCAGCCCCCCTACCCTGAACCAGCCCTGCTGGAAGGGCTGGGACAACCCCTCCCCGCCCCAGGGTGTCACCCACATCTGGAACAGCAGCACACACACCCCAGGCTCTCCCCATCTGTAGTGCCCCAGAGCAGGGGGAAGTCACGGCCATTCACCCCATAGTGCAGAGAGGGAAACTGAGGCAGAGATAGCAGAAGGGCCTGGCACAAGGGGGAATAGAACCCAGGAGTCCTGAGCACCAGGCTTTAGGTGCTAATCCACGCTACCCCCTGGATGGCAGCTAAAGGTGGCTCAGGGAGGGGCAACCCCACTGCCCACCCCTTGCCAGGGTGCTCACTCCCTCTCCTCATTTCTGCCCGCATGAGGCACCCGTTGTCCGCCCTCCATGGGGCTAGAAGATCCTCCAGGGTCACCTGAACACCCACCCTGGCCCCAGCTCTGCTATGTGCCCCCGGGCAGGGCCCCACTCCCTGCCTCAGTTTCCCCATCTGTCAAATGGGCATCGCCAGCCCAGCCTCCTCTGTAAACACCTGGGGGAACTTTGGGATGAACAGCCGGGGCTCTAGCCACTGGGCTACACCACCCTGCATCGGAGGGGGCGGATTCGGGAGGAACAGAAATCAGATGTTTAAGGGCTGAAGTCAGGCTCCCCTCAGAGCCTGGAATGGGTTGGTGAGATCACAGGGCCGGAGCAGGGGGGAATGACTGGGGGATGGATTGGTCCATTGATGGACTGATTGACAGGTCATACAGAAGCCATAGATTATAAACCGAAGGGGTTTATTGATGGAGGGGATTGATTGATTGATTGATTGATTGATTGATTGATAACTCCCAGAGATTTCAGCCCCAAGGTGGTTCGTGAGGCAGGGTCTCATCGGCAGGCTGGCTGGACAGACGGATGGATGGATGGATTCACTGCTCACATCTGGAAAACAGCCATTCTCCAGCATTAGCTCTAGAAATCCAGTTTAGCAATTCCTCTCCCTTGTGTGGGGGCCAGTGGATTTGTGACTCCCCCTCATCCCCTCCGGATATGAGCGAATAACCCCGCAGAGAAGGAGACGCAGTTGAACCAAACCGAACAAGGCCCTTTGCAGGGTAAGAGAGGGCATTTTGGGAGTGAGATTTTTGGCCATCTATGGTGGGAAAGTTCCTGCACGTTAATGCCCAAGAAAAAACCTACCAGAAAAAGAGCAAAACATCCTGGCTCGAATGCCAACAGTCCTGGGTCACGGAGCCACAGATCCAGAGCTCGGGGAGGCGCCTTCCTTTCTGCATCCCTAGGGGAAGCCGTGTGGCTTCTCCGCCTCCTTGGACTGAACCTGAGCCACCAGCCCCCCTGCTTCACCCTCTGAGTCCCTGCAGCAGGTCCCCCTGGGATGGGCACCTGAGGAAGACGTGTACCCCCACAGGGAGCCGTGTGCACCCCCAAATCCAGCCGCTGCAGTGACCCTCCGCCAGCAGGGTAAAGACTGTCGGGTTTCTCAGCCAGCTGGAGCACAGCATAGAACGTCCTTGGTTAACGCGGGGGCCAGAAAGTTACAGCCTGGTCTGTCTTCACCCCCTGTTGTCCCAGTTCAGGAGAGTCTCCATCTTCCAACTGTCCCACACGTAACAGCCCCCACCTGGGCCCTCCTCAGTCCTTTGGTCTTCCCAGGCAAACCCGGCCGGCTTCCTGCAGGGGGATGGTACAGCCATGGTCTTTAGTTGCTAGGTACCAAATGTCTGGGCAATCGCGGTAGATGGCACATGATCTCAGTGATTCTGTGTCTGGGCATCGTCCGGCACAACGGGGCCCCGATCTTGGTGACTCTGTGTCTGGGCAGCGTCCAGCCTGAGGGGCCCCGATCTCAATGATTCTGTGTCTGGGCAGCGCCCAGCATGGTGGTGCCCCTATTTCAATGGCTTTGTGTCCGGACACTCCCCTGACACATATTCTCTCTCTCTGTCACACACACGCACACAGACACACACTTCTATTGTTGTTATTATTGTTTGGTACTTCCTTTCAAAATGCGCAATGCACATATATTCTCTGTAATTTTATTCTTTCAAAGTTCGTTAAGGATTACCGTGCTGTTATTTTAGTGTTTTGACTGGTCTATGCATTTCATCATTTAATTTCTCTCTTATGTTTAAATTTAATTCTTTCAGTAGAGAGTTCTAAAATGCCTAACTTGTCCTGGCTGGAGTAATTATCATTATTACTTTTATTGCCATATTGTGCTTTGTCATTTACTATTTAAAATGGTATAGTCATATAATAGTATCCTTCTAGAATGTAACTTTAGCTTGTATTCACTTTAGCAATTCCCGTTTTAAAAAAATAGCTAAACAAACACATAACTTTAGACACTGAGCAGATGAAGGTCACTTATTTTCAAATTGGATTTTTAGTTATATCTGTAAAATAACTTAAAACTCATATGAAAATAAATGCAGTTCCAAGTACGATGGAGTCAAATGTGAGTGAGTCATGTACATGATTGTGCTCAGTAAACATAAATGCCAAAATAATTAGAAAAATAAATTCTCTTTCTTAAAAAAAGAGAAAAAAAAAACCTTAGTCACGTGTGTTAAAATAAAGTAAACTTTTTTAGTGGAGTGAAAAACAATTGACTAAAATAGAGCAGATAATGGCAATAATACAGAGTGTGTCTGTTAGAGAAAGTAAGCAGATTTTATTTATTTTTATTTATCTCTACTAAAGATGGCGTACAAATAAACCCCTTTGTTTTTTACCAAATTTTTTTTACCAAAAAATTCCCGGGTTTTACAAAACGTATTCAGTTTTCTCTGATTTTCATCCTACTTTTGTATCATTAAAATACATAAAAAATAACGTGTTTTACTAGGAAAATAAAATCCATTGCATGAGAGAGCTATATTATGCGAAGACATTAGTCTGTGTGTATACGCAGAGCTGTGTGTTGAATAAGGCTATATTAGTCTAGAAGACACATACAAGAAACAAACAGGCCTGCACACAAGCTCTGAATCTCATGCCCACCACGTACACATTTCAAGCTGGTCGCAGAGACCAGTTTAAAGGTTTGACACACTAAAATGGGAAGAAAATGACAATCTGTATCAGACTACGGTTCAGAAGGCAAGAAAGGGGGAAACGGTTTGCACATTGGCTGGCTAAACCCAGCGTTGTGAGATCAATCCTTAGGGATCTGGGGCAAAAATCTGTCAGGGATGGTACATGGTCCTGCTGTGAAGGAAGGAGACTGGACTCAATTACCTTTCAAGTTCCTTCCAGTCCTACACTTCTATAATTCTTCCATGACTTATGCAAAAGTTTAAAAAAAAACAAAAATAGGAGAAAAGGCTGAAGTTGAGTGTGTGCGCTGCAAATGGTGTGGCCCAGTTATTAAATGTAAATATTTGTAAGCAGAGTCTGGCTGTGCTCTCCCCTGCCATCTAGTGGTGAGCTGTGGAAAAAGACTTCAGAAGCTGGTCTTGTTTGCATGGACACACCCACCCTGCTTAGGTGCTCAGCATAATGGGATTATTTCTCCCAAGTGATCACTTGTGGCTGGTGTTGGATCCCCAGTCTCCTTGTTATTGGGGCAGGAGTAATAAAGCGTTGCTATCCTTGTTGTGTGAACTGAGGGCAGCAGAACTGTACCTGGCATATCCCAATGGAGGGACTCTCCCTCATTTGAATGGCACTAACTAGGCAGGGGATATGGGTTCCAAAGGCCTAGGAGTGGGGTGTTGTTTTTGTAAAGGGGATTGGGGTGTTTTAAAAACAGTTCTGAGGATGGGAAAAGCAGTAAAAACAACTGAGGGGTAGTTAGCCCTGATAAGAGGTCTGGAGGCTAGGAGCTGGGGGAATCTTTCTCCAGCCCTGAAGGGGAAAGGGCTAGCTGCCTTAGAGGAATATACCTGAACTGGAGCAGTGCTGGGGAATAGTCCAAGGGAGCTGGGGAGTTCCAGCCTGGTAAAACCCCAGGCTACAGGCCTTGTTGAAGGCCTACAAAGGTATTGGCGCTGCCAAGATACAGCCTGGGAATAGACAAAGGCAGCAGCTCCTAACCCCTTGCTAATGATGAGTGGCCATTACAGACTGCAGTCTGCCCCAGTGAGTGGGGCTAGATGATGACTGGCAGTAGCCACTGAGGCAAGGTGAGTTTAGAGGGTTGGGGTCCCCCTGGGAGGGGAGACCCAGAGCGAGGGGGTACTGCTGGGGAAGAACCCTGAGGTAAAGGGCCCCGGAGTCTGGGAGGAACATAGGGCCAGCGGCAGGTAAGACACCAGCCTGCAAAGGGTGCTCCAAGCTGGACAACAGCTAATTTCTAAGATGACCAGCAAGAGGCACCATGCCGGTGAGTCTCGCTTCGCTACAGGGCTAGATACTATTTGGCTTGTCCTCTCTCCATGGTACAACAACAGAGCTAATTTAGACTCCATTGAGAGTCTTGTTACATGCTGCAGAGCTGAAGTCACTGATACCTGGGTCTAAGTATTAGACCTGCTTTGGGACAGTGTCTCTATTGCAAGAGACTGACCTGTGTGTGCACCAGCAGTGAGGCTCCCCCACTAGCAGCTGAAATCACTGAGAGCTGTGCTAAGTGTGTGTGTGTGGGGGGGGGGCTGAAGACCTCTTGGTGAGTGGGTGGCTGGTGGAGCGGCGTGGCAAGCAGCCAGCAGAGAAACTGGTGGAGAGGACCAGAGCAGAGCCCTGCAGAGGTGTAGCAATTGGCTATTGAGGTGATGAGCGAGTGCCCGAGCAGTGGAGTGTGTAAGGTGCCTCCTTACCCCCCTGCCCCCACCTTCCACACAGGGTGGGAGGTGAACCCTGTGGATGAACCTCTGAACTCTGGGGCTGCACTGGCCTAGCACAGCAATTTAGGGTTACCATATTTCAACAATCAAAAAAGAGGACGGGAGGAGGCCCGCCCTAGCCCCACCCCTGTCCTAGCCCCTCCCTCCCACTTCCTGCCCCCTCAGAACCCCCAACCCTCCCCCCCACTCCTTGTCCCCTGACTGCCCCCAGGACTCCACCCCCTCCCTAAGCCTCCCTGCCTCTTGTCCCCTGACTGCCCCCTCCTGAGACCTTCCCCACATCCTAACTGGCCACCTAGGACCCTACCCCCTACCTGTCCCCTGACTGCCCCAACCCTTATCCACACCCCCACCCCCTGACAGCCCCCCCAGAACTCCTGACCCATCTAAACCCCTCTGCTCCTTGTCCCCTGACTGCCCCCTCCTGGGACCCCTGCTCCTAACTGCCCTCCAGAACCCCACCCCCTACCTAAGCCTCCCTGTTCCTTGTCCCCTAACTGCCCCCTCCTAAGACCCCCCCCAACTGTCCCCCAGGACCCTACCTCCTATCTGTACTCTGACTGCCCAAAACCTTATCCACCCCCCCCCCAGAAAGCCTGCCCCGAACTCCCGACCCCCCCCAGCTCCTTGTCCCCTGACTGCCCCCTCCTGGGACCCCTGCTCCTAACTGCCCTCCAGAACCCCACCCCCTACCTAAGCCTCCCTGTTCCTTATCCCCTAACTGCCCCCTCCTAAGACCCCCCCCCAACTGTCCCCCAGGACCCTACCTCCTATCTGTACTCTGACTGCCCAAAACCTTATCCACCCCCCCCCAGAAAGCCTGCCCCGAACTCCCGACCCCCCCCAGCTCCTTGTCCCCTAACTGCCCCCTCCTGAGACCCCCCCACCTGTACCCTGACTGCCCAAAACCTTACACCCCCAACCCCCAGACAGCCCCCCCTGAACTCCTGACCCATCCAACCCTCCCCCTGCTCCCTGTCTCTTGACTACCCCCCCCCCCGAACCTCCCTGCCGCTTCTCTGGCCCCCGGCCCCCTTACTGTGCTGCAGAGCAGCGCGCTCGACAGTGGGGGAGGGGAGCAGGGTCGGAGCTCCAGACGGCGAACGGCCCCGATCTGTGAATGCAGGGAGGGAGGGGGAGGAAGAGAGAGGAGGGGAGTGGTGTCAAGTTTCAGGAGAGAGGAGGGGGGAAGTGCAGGAAGGGCTCTGGCTGTCCGAGCCTGGGCTGCTCTGTAAGCCGCGCGCACGCTCTGTATGGGAGGGGGGAGGAGGGGCAGTCCGGACATTGACAAATTCCCCCCGGACGCTATTTTTAACCCAAAAAAGCTGGACATGTCCGGGGGAATCCGGACGAATGGTAACCCTACCGCCTAGGAGCCACTGCCGGAGGGGGTGCTCCAGGTAAGCACCGAACCCCACATCCACTTCCAAAGCCTGCACCCAGGCACCCTCCTCACACACACCCTCCGGCTCCCAAATTTCCTCCTGCACTCCTACCCCTGCACCCCTGCACCCCCAAACTCCCTCCCAGAGCCTGCACCCCTCACCCCCTACCGCACCCCCATCCTGCACCCCACGCCCCCTCCCCCCTAACTCCCTCTGCACCCACTTTTTCCCCCAAACTCCCACCCAGAGCCTGCACCTCCACCTCCTCCTGCACCCCCACCCCCTGCCCCAACCCAGAGCCTGCACCCCAGACCCCCTCCCCCACCAAACTCCCTCCCAGAGCCAGACCCCTCACACTCCTGCACCCAAATTCCCTCCCAGAGCCTGACCTCTCACCCATGTGCCCTGGGGGGAGGAGGGGCAGCAGCCACGGCGTGGCCAGCACCTGCAAAAGCAGCTTTTTTTTTTTTTTTACTTTTTTTTTGCTCCGCCCCCCCCCCCGCGCGTCCCGATATCCCCCCTTCTCCCCCCCCACGTCCCGATATTTCCCGTCAGTGATCTGGTCACCCTAGCTGGATGTCCAGCTCTGAAGGCAGCGCTCCACCCGCAGCAGCGCAGAAGTAAGCGTGGCAATGTCATACCATGCCACCCTTATTTCTGACCAGCTCCTGCGCTGCTGCCTTCAGAGCTGGGCGGCCGGAGAGCAGCGACTGGTGGCCAGACAGCAGTGGTTGTTGGCTGAGCACCCAGCTCTGAAGGCAGTGCCCTGCCAGCAGCAGCGCAGAAGTCAGGGTGGCAACACCATACCAGGCCATCATTACTTCTGCGCTACAGCTGGCGGCGGCTCTGCCTTCAGAGCTGGGCTCCCGGTCAGCAGCAGCGCAGAAGTAAGGTTAGCAGTATTATGAGGGTGAGTAAGCTAGATTTGGGCATGGGAGTCTGAGCATTAGCATGAATATTCATGATCACGCTTAGGCCCTATAATAGGGCAAAGCACCATGAACCCAGCTTCATTCCCACCCCCTGTTCCAAAGGCTGGGGGCTGCGGCAGGGTTGGGGGGCTCAGTTTAGGGGATGAAGGTCTGCTGGACTCACTCTGCCCCCACAGGTGACACCTGTGCTCCCCCAAGCGCATGTTGTGTCCGCCTAAAGCAAGAGTCCCTCCCAGTACATTGTAGCTAAGGCGAAGGTGCACTGGGCTGGGAGCCAGGAGCTCTGTTCCCATGTCTGTTGTCTAGTGCACATCACAGCCCTTGTAACTGATTTGTTACCTGTTCACTCCACCCCCTTTTACCCTTCCGTGGACTCAAGACGTAACCTGGTTAATTTAGGCACCCCAACCTTTCCTAGTTCCTAGGGCTCAGGGCGTAATTTTCTGCAGGTTTGCAGGACCTTTTACCAGTGAAAGAGCCTTGCACAGTAATATCCTTAACCTCTATTTATTAATAGCTACCAAAACAGAACACACAGGGGAAGCAGACAATGCTCACCACTCCCAATAAGGGAGACGGACTTTTCCTGGTGGCCAATCAGTGCCAGATCATCTGGGGCTCCAGCTGCTGCATTGAGGGCTGGCAGGGTGCTGAGGTCTGGCAGCTCTGATCTTGGACTGTGCCCTGGAGTTATCCTCCAAAGAACTTCCTTTTGGACCCTAGTTTATATAGTGAAACTTGAGTCCTGCTTAGCTGTACCTGAACCAATCATTGTAAAGTTCTACAAAACAATCCTTGCCCATTACAAAACAACTCTTTACCTAATCAGACCCCACCACCTTAGTTGATTTAAATCTTGCAAAATGAGTAATGCACCAGACAGAAACCACACAGCTAAACAATAGAGAAGTGGGGACCGTAAAGGCAAAATGTTAGAAGTAGCGATTTCACACTCACAACTGTTGCTAAGTGGTTTCTTGCCAGACAGAACCCTATCGAACAAAGTTTTCTTAATGATCTTAAGCTCTGGTGCTGGTGGGGACTATTAGAACAGGAGCGCTGCCTGAATAGCTCAATACTAGATTATTTTGATATAATTTAGAGGGAATGTGAGGATGTGACTCTCTGTTTCCTGGCTCAGGGCTGCTGCTGTTTACTGCAATAAAAGGCCTCAGACCTTACAGGTTAGTGCCCTGTACAGCAGCCAGCTATGAGTCTCCAGGTCAACTGCACGAGACCACTTCAGGCAGAGGTGGGACTAGAACCCAACTCTTTAGCATGGTAGACCCCAGCCTCAGACATAGCCACAGCCTTTCACACTGAATGTGCCACATATCTGTGCTGTTGTTAGCCTCTTTTTAACCACCATCACAGTCCCTTCCCAGAGCCTGGGGGAGAACCGAGGAGCCCCAATCTGCAGGATTCTTTAACTCGCCAGCAAATCGCTGTGTATCCCAGGGGCCAACTGTGTGTCACGTCCCTTTCCTGGGGTGGCTCCGTGTAAAAGCTCTGGCTTGCTCCTGGAGCTCAAGCGGCAACGCTCAGCCTGGCGGAGCTGATGGATCCAAGCTCACACTGGGCTGATGAGCCCCAGGAGCAATCTATGGCAGTCTCTGATCTTCTTAAAACCACCCTCCAAGTGTATTTCGTTCTCCCAGGGCGCAAACATCCCCTGACCCAGGCTGGAGCCCTGAGTGCCTAGAACCAGCCAGTGATGGCGCCATGTGCGACCCAACCCAAGTGTCCTGCACTGCAGCCGTTTGCCGCTCAGGGCTGGGGGCAAAATGGTCTGGAGCCCCACAGGCCCTCACTGCCCTTTGCTTTGCCTTCCCTTAGGTATGGGTTCGAAATTGAATACGCCTTCGCAGTCAGCCTGAACAGTACCTATTGCCAGTCCTGATCTGATCCGGAAACCGTGCTGCCCACGGATCAGCTGAGGACCATGCAGGCAGCCATTAATGGAGGGGACCACCTGTACGACCCAGATCAGGGGAACATTGTGGCTGCCAGGATGAAGGAGCTGCCTAACAAGCCCAAGGAGCATGCCGAGTGGCGCCTGCTCAAGGGCGGCTCGAGGAGCCCCGTGTCGAAGCTCCTGGCCCGGACCTCCAGGCAGTACAACAATAACATCTGCCTGATCCTCTTCACCCTCAACTCGCCCTGTGTGGGGAAGTGCCTGCAGGATGAAACGAACTACTACAGCATCCTACGGCAGGTGAGCAACATCTTCAGCCCCATCGAGTACAAGGCCTTCGTCTTCCAGAAGATCTTCTGGTATGACCAGAATAATGAGACACGTGAGAGCCTGCTGCAGGCCTGGCACCAGCTGCAGAATGTGCCCCTGTATCGCTGCGACAACAACGGCTGCAGGGACTGCAGCGGGAACAACACCAACACCAACGCCTGCTTGGACGGGATGAGAGCCGTGGAGCGGCCGCTGCACCCACCTGGCAGGGGGTAGTAGGGAAAAGCAGGGGGCCCAGGGGAAAGCAGAGGATGCAGGGGAGAGCAGGGGGCACCCATCAGAAGGATGGGGGGTGGTGGGGCAAGGGACACCATTGGGGAGACGGGGGGGGTGGGACAGGGGGCTCCGTTGCAGGGTTGGGGGATGCAGGGGTGGAGGTGGTGGGACCTTTCTTCTTGCAAGGCCTGTAATTTTGATGAGTCCACACACATGCACATCCCGTATGATTAACACCAATAAAGTGTCAGAACATCCTGGGGCCTCCTGTCTCTGTCTGTGCGTCTCGGCTTTCCAGGGCGCACAAGGCCTCCCAGTTTCCCTGGCAGTGCCCCCTTCATCGGGCCAGGCCTGGGCCCCATTTTTTCCCTGGGGCTCCCCTGAACCCAGACCCGTGGAACAGAGTCACCCCTTTGGGAGCGTGGCAGGCAGCCTTCAACAAACACCCAGCTCGCTATGGATTAACCTGGCCATCTGCTGCCATCTGCTGGTGAACTGGAGGAAGACACACCACGAGCACAAGGAGCAGACCCTAGTTTGCATGTTTCCTGCCTGCCCCAGACTGGGTGGATCAGACGGCACCGAAGCTCACCGAGCAGCAGGGAGACCCAAACCTGGGTGAGAAGGGGCTGAGAGGCAGAGGTGAAAGTAAGCCGGTACGGTACAGTACGGCGTACCAGCAAGAGCCAGTATGCCGTGCTGGACCGCAGCAGCTTCCGCGGCGGGGATTTAAATGGCGGCCGGGCTGGGGCCGGCATTTAAAAGGCCTGGAGCTCCACGGCGGCTGGAGCCTTGGGCCCTTTAATCGTTCCTGAGCTCCGGAGGCTCCCAGCCACCTCTGCAGCTGGGAGCCCCTGAGCGATTTAAAGGCCCTGGGACTCCTAGCCACAGCTGGTGCCTCAGGGCCTTTAAATCTTGAGGCCCCGCCTCTTCCGGATGAGGCCACACACACCCCCAGGACTCCGGCCGTACCGGTAAGTCCTGTAAGTTACTTTCACCCCTGTTGAGAGGGGATCAGATCTGCCCTGTAGCCCTCATCTGGGAACACAACGACACAGAGGCCCATGAGAACTGCTGGGCAAAGTGCGCCAGCACCAGCACTGGATGCACATCCACCTGCAGTGGGACGTGTAGGTGCCCTGTCACTCCATGGAGACCTGCAGCTCCCCAGACTGATGGGTCGAGGCTCCAGGCGGTGGCTGGAGCTCTGAGGTGCTGTGCTGGGGATGGGCGACGGGAACAGGGGACAGGAGAGCTGGTTACACAGAAACATGGGCCTGCCCGGGCTTGGTGAATCGTACATGCCTGTTCATTTCATCCAGCTTCTCCCCTTGAGTCAGTCTCACCTGCTCGTTAACCAGGCAGGGATCCGCTGATGTGGACGGATGGGTGGTAAAGGCCACTGCTAGGGTCAGGTGCCTCTCAGCTGCTCCAAAGATAATTCAGGGAAGAAAAAACAGGTCTCTGTTCGGGGAAGGCAGCTCTAATAAAATACAAAAGAACCCGATAAAGCCTGAACATCTGGGCAATGCGCAGGGAAGGGATTGTAGCAATCTGAACAAATTCCATGTAATGGAAAATTACAAGGATCCTTTAATCGCACAATTAGGAAGTGATGGGGAAAGACTTGTGCGCAGAAGGCTGCCGATAACTCTCCTTTCACAGCCTTTGCCAACGGACACCCAAGAGCAACCTGTCCCCAGCTCCACCGAACCTGCAGGGAAGGCAGCACCGGCACAGTGACCTCTGCTGGGTCCAGGCACAAGGACGTCATCCATGCGGGAAGTGTGGATTCAAGGGACGGGCTGCTGTAATGCAGATACAAGCAGAGAGGTCACGGCTGAGGGGCTGCATTAGTGGGGCAGTTTGGGGGACATAGTGACAGTCACTCACCTCCCAAAGCGCTCAGGGAAATTGGCTATGGCCAGGAGAAGCCAGGCCTGCACAGCACCAGCCGATCTGCCCGGGCTCTCCCCTGCCCTCCCGCATGAACCAAACCTCACCGCCGTGGAGCAGGCTGACGAGAGACACCTGCCAGTGGCTGGCTACCACCTCGGCCAATGCTGGGGACTGGACCAACGACTCCAGGGCTAAACACAAGAGTCTTTACACCTCGTGCCAAAGCGCCAGGCTCTCAGGCTGAGCGTTGTCACAGACTCCCAGTGTCTGCGTGTGGGGCCCGGGGCAGGAGGCCGACCACACCTCTGCACCGGGGGGTTCCACAGGCAAAACATGCGACAAACACCTGACGTGTGTGTGTCAGGGATTCACACTGTAACTGACCCAGCGCCACAGTTGTGATGCACAAACCTGTTTTCAAGGGGGCTTTTCACTGCGTGAATCGCATGAAACCAGAGCGTGGCAGCGCCTAGGACCCCAGTCCTGGATCAGGCCCCATAGTGCTAGGTGCTGTACAAACCCAGAATGAAAAGACACTCAGCCCCCACGTAGATCAGCAGCAGGCAAAGTTGGAACTAGAATCTAGCTCTCTAACATGGTAGACCCCAGTCTCAGACACAGCCTTCACACTGAATGTGCCACATATATGTGCCATTGTTAGCCTCTTTCACCACAATCACAGTCCCCTCCCATAGCCAGGCGGAGAACTGAGGAAGTTCATGCAACCATCAGGGCTGGGGAGGGACCCACTGAATGTCTAATAAACCTGGGGAGACCGCCGGTCTGTGCGCCCCTTCTGCACCCAAGTGGCAAGGGGACAATGGGGCAGGGCAGGTCGTGCCCCTTGCCATCTGTGCTAGTACCTGGGACCTGTGGTGTTTGCCCAGGGAAGGGGTTTATAGCCCAGCCCTCCCCCACTCACCTGCACCGAGCTGCCAACAGCCCCAGCTTGAGAAATAAATGGCCCTGTGTGGCCTTGATGGTGGCATAAGAGCTGAAGGGTGGGCAGCCTCCAGCCACTGAGGGACCAGCCACTGGCAGCCTCATCTCCGACAGGGAGTGGGGAGTGGGCAGAGGCCTCCCTCCCGAGCCCCACACCCTTCCTCTGGGGCCAAATACACCTCCCTGCCCCCAGCCTCAGCCCTGTGATCCCCGGGAATCTGGCTGGGATCCGGGTTAGAAGGAGGGAGGAGGGCAAAGTGGGGTCCCCAGCGGGACAGGATGAAGATAGAGCAGCACGGTGAAGGTTTCTCCGGGAGGGGTGCAGAGAGGGTATCTCTGGCAGGTGGGGGAGAGCAGGGGACATGGGGGAGAATAGGGGACATGGGGAAGAGCAGGGGGCATGGGAGAGAATAGGGGGCGTGGGCATTGCTCACTCTGACCTGTGGCCCGCCCAGCTCAGCCCACGGACGGTCGAGAGATGCCAGAGTGGTGCTCTGTATACCTTTATTCACCTCTTGCACACTATTATAATACTCTGTACAAAGATGCCTTGGGAGGTATCATGTGAGAACTCATAACCCGCTGGTCAATACTGTCCTGATAAAATATGTGTGGCCACATTGTATGTGAAGTTATCAGATTCCCCAGTATGGTGTGACTGAGACATATTCCAAGTCTGGGGAGTGGCCAGACCAGTTCCTCGGGGACAGGGACAAGCTGATGTCTCAGCCAGGTGTAAACAAGGTCATTGGGCCATCACCTGCTCAATGGCTCTTCGTAGGCAGGAAAAGGGACAGGGGCAATTAATCTTCATCTTAAAAAGAAGCAGCTTTGGGTTCCCGTCCACACAGATGAAGTGTCTCCTGGACCTCAGCTGGAGCTTCTCGAAGAAGGGAAAGGACTATAAGGCCTGGTCTACACTACGAGTTTAGGTCGACTTTAGCAGCGTTAAACCGAATTAAGCCTGGACACGTCCACACAACGAAGCCCTTTCTTTCGACTTAAAGGTTCCTTTAAACCGGTTTCTTTACACCACCTCCGACGAGGGGATTAGCGATAAAACCGGCCTTTGCAGGTCGGAATTGGGGTAGTGTGGACGGAAATCAACGTTATTGGCCTCCGGGAGCTATCCCACAGTGCTTCATTGTGACCGCTCTGGACAGCACTCTCAACTCAGATGCACTGACCAGGTAGACAGGAAAAGACCCGCGAATGTTTGAATTTCATTTCCTGTTTGCTCAGCGTGGAGAGCACAGGTGACCACGCAGAGCTCATCAGCACAGGTAACCGTGATGGAGTCCCAGGATCGCAAAAGAGCTCCAGCATGGACCGAACGGGAGGTATGAGATCTTCTCGCCATATGGGGAGATGAATCAGTGCTAGCTGAACTCCGTAGCAGTAAAAGAAATGGAAAAGTATTAGAAAAGATCTCCAAGGCCATGAAGGACCGAGGCCATAACAGGGACACACAGCAGTGCCGCGTGAAAATTAAGGAGCTACGGCAAGCTTACCACAAAGCCAGAGAAGCAAACGGAAGGTCCGGGGCAGAGCCGCAAACTTGCTGCTACTACGCGGAGCTGCATGCGATCCTAGGCGGTGCAGCCACCACTACCCCAACCGTGTGCTATGACTCTCTCACTGGAGAAACACACAGGGAAGACGGTTCGGGGAACGAGGAAGATGACGATGGAGGTACTGTAGGTAGCTCACAGCAGCAAGGAAGCGGAGAAACCGGTTTCCCCAACAGCCAGGATATGTTTGTGACCCTGGACCTGGAACCAGTAACCCCCGAACTCACCCAAGACCCTCAGGGCACACAGGAGACCTTTGGTGAGTGTAACTTTGTAACTATTTGTAAACATTACAAAAAAAAAAGCAAGCGTGTTTAATGATTAATTTGCCCTGGCAATCGCGGCCAGTACATCTACTGGAAAAGTCTGTTAACGTGTATGGGGATGGAGCGGAAATCCTCCAGGGACATCTCCAGAAAGCTCTCCTGGTTGAAATGGGGTGATTTTATTAAGGGGACATTCAGAGGCACCCGTTCCTGCTCTTCTGACCAGAAATGTTCCCCGCTGTTAACCACGCGGTGGGGGGAGGGGTGAAGTGATCATCCCAGAGAATCGTGTGTGTGTGTGTTTGGGGGGGGTGGTTTACTTGTGTTTGTGCCGCATGTTAACCGGGAAACCGCAGCCCCCTCCTTTTACATTGAAACCCCATTTTAAATGGACAGCCCAATTCATCCTTGATATGGGAAATGCGCTGCTGTTTGCAACCTTTCCCGCATGTTAAGAAGGTTAAAAAAGCCAAAACACTGTGGCCTACCATGGCTGCCTGCAAGCCGAAATATGCGACCTTGTAATGAAAGAGTGTACCCATTGTTCTCTAAAATGTGTCTTTTTTAACCACCTCTCCCTTCTCCTCCACCAGCTGCAAATGTTTCTCCTTCGCAGAGGCTCGTGAACATTAGAAAGAGAAAACGTAGGACGAGGGACGATATGTTCACGGAGCTGCAGATGTCCTCCCACGCTGATAGAGCACAGCAGAATGCGTGGAGGCAGTCAATGTCGGAGATGAGAAAAGCCCAATATGAACGAGAGGAGAGGTGGTGGGCTGAATCGCGGGATGAACAAAGCAAGTGGCGGGCTGAAGACGATAGGTGGCGTCAGCTTGCAGACAGACGGCAAGAGGCAATGCTCCGTCTGCTGGAGCATCAAACTGATATGCTCGAGCGTATGGTTGAGTTGCAGGAAAGGCAGCAGGAGCAGAGACCGCCGCTACAGCCCCTGTGTAACCAACAGCCCTCCTCCCCAAGTTCCATTGCCTCCTCACCAAGACGCGCAAGAACATGGTGGGGGGGCCTCCGTCCACCCAGTCACTCCACCCCAGATGATCGCCCAAGCATCAGAAGGCTGGCCTTCAATAAGAGTTAAAGTTTTAAAATGCAGTGTGTCCTTTTCCATCCCTCCTCCCCCACCCATCCCAGGCTACCTTGGCAATTATCCCCCTACTTCTGTGAGGAACTAATAAAGAATGCATGAATGTGAAAAAACAATGACTTTATTGCCTCTGCAAGCGGGAGGGGAGGGTGGGGTGGGGTGGTTGGTTTACAGGGAAGTAGAGTGAACTGGGTCGGGGGGGGGTTGGAGGGTTCATCAAGGAGAAACAAACAGAAGTTTCACACAGTAGCCTGGCCAGTCACAAAACTCGTTTTCAAAGCTTCTCTGATGCGCACCGCGCCCTGCTGTGCTCCTCTAACTGCCCTGGTGTCTGGCTGCGTGTAATCAGCGGCCAGGCGAGTTGCCTCAACCTCCCACCCCGCCATAAATGTCTCCCCCTTACTCTCACAGATATTGTGGAGCAAACAGCAAGCAGCAATAACAATGGGGATATTCTTTTCGCTGAGGTCTGAGCGAGTCAGTAAGCTGCGCCAGCGCGCTTTTAAACGTCCAAATGCACATTCCACCACCATTCAGCACTTGCTCAGCCTGTAGTTGAACAGGTCCTGACTACTGTCCAGGCTGCCTGTGTACGGCTTCATGAGCCATGGGATTAAGGGGTAGGCTGGGTCCCCAAGGATCACGATAGGCATTTCAACATCCCCAACGGTCACTTTCTGGTCCGGGAAGAAAGTCCCTTCCTCCAGCTTTCGAAACAGAGCAGAGTTCCTGAAGACGCAAGCATCATGTACCTTTCCCGGCCATCCCACGTTGATGTTGGTGAAACGTCCCTTGTGATCCACCAGGGCTTGCAGCAGCATTGAAAAGTACCCCTTGCGGTTTATGTACTCGGTGGCTTGGTGCTCCGGTGACAAGATAGGGATATGAGTTCCGTCTATGGCCCCGCCACAGTTTGGGAATCCCATTTCAGCAAAACCATCCACAATTGACTGCACGTTGCCCAGAGTCACTACCCTTGCTATCACCAGGTCTTTCATTGCCCTGGCAAATTGGATCACAGCAGCCCCCACCGTAGATTTGCCCACTCCAAATTGATTCCCGACTGACCGGTAGCAGTCTGGCGTTGCAAGCTTCCACAGGGCTATCGCCACTCGCTTCTCAACTGTGAGGGCTCCTCTCATCTTGGTATCCTGGTGTTTCAGGGCAGGGGAAAGCAAGTCACAAAGTTCCATGAAAGTGCCCTTACGCATGTGAAAGTTTCGCAGCCACTGGGAATCGTCCCATACCTGCAGCACGATGCGGTCCCACCAGTCTGTGCTTGTTTCCCGGGCCCAGAATCGGCGTTCCACGGCATGAACCTGCCCCAGTGACACCATGATTTCCACATTGCTGGGGCCTGTGCCTTGTGAGAGGTCTATGTCCATGTCAATTTCCTCATCACTCTCGTCGCCGCGCTGCAATCGCCTCCTCGCCTGGTCCGGGTTTCGCCTTGGCATGTCCTGGCTCTGCATATACTCCAGGACAATGCGAGTGGTGTTCATAGTGCTCATAATTGCCGCGGTGATCTGAGCGGGCTCCATGATCCCAGTGCTAGCTATGGCGCCTGGTCTGAAAAAAGGCGCGAAAGTAGTATCTGATGGACCAGGAGAAGGAGGGAGGGCGGGAGGGAGGGCCGAGTGACGACATGGCGTACAGGTACAGGAACAGGGAGAAACACAAACAACTGTCACACAGAATGGTCCCCCCAAAGATTAAACTGAAAACCGTGGGCTTAGCAGGCCATTGATTTCACGGAGGAAGGGGAAGCAAATGAATACAGAACAAATCTATTTTTTACATCTTAAGCTGGCAGCCGACGGTGCAGCATGAGTGATAGCCTCTCCAGTATGATGACGACGGATACCAATCATAATATACCATCATCTGCCAAAAGGCAAGGGGCTGCTGCTGTGTAGCAATGCAGCCCCACGTCTGCCAGCCCCACGTCCGCCAGCACCCAGCATCGCCCTCGGCCTCTTCTGGGTGCTTAGCAGACAATACTGGGCAATTGGCAGGAAATAGTATATTACGACTGGTAACCATCATCATCGAAACAGTAGCATGTCTGCCCAGGTGGCCATGATTGACAGCCACACCAGTACGACGACGACGGGTACCAGTCATAATATACCATCGCCTGGCAAGGGGCTGGTGCAATGCAGCCCTACGGCTGCCAGCCCCACGACTATCACTCATGCTACACCGTCTACCGCCAAAAGGCAGTTAGCAGCTGCTGCTGTGTAGCAATGCAGTCCCACGTCTGCCGGCACCCAGAGGACATATGGTGACGGTGAGCTCAGCTGAGCTGAGCGGGCTCCATGCTTGCCGTGGTATGTTGTCTGCACAGGTAACCCAGGTAAAAAGGCGCGAATCTATTGTCTGCCGTTGCTGTGACGAGGGGGGAGGGGCCTGACGACATGTACCCAGAACCGCCCGCGACACTGTTTTGCATCATCCGGGCATTGGGATCTCAACCCAGAATTCAAAGAAAAGGCGCGAAAGGCGCTTCTCTGCTCTCTGAGCTGTGGCGCAAACGTAGTATCTGACGGACTAGGGGAAGGAGGGAGGGCGGGCCGAGTGACGACATGGCGTACAGGTACAGGGAATTAAAATCAAGAAAGGTGGCTGGGCATCAGGGAGAAACACAAACTACTGTCACACAGAATGGTCCCCCCAAAGATTAAACTGAAAACCCTGGGCTTAGCAGGCCGTTGATTTGACGGAGGGAGGGGGAAGCAAATGAATACAGAGCAAATCTATTTTTTACATCTTAAGACGATGGTGCAGCGTGACTGATAGCCCTCGGCATCTTTCTGGGTGCTTGGCAGCAAATACGGGGCGGTGTATGACGATGGTCTTCAGGCCTATTGCACAATCGGCTGCTCAGGGAAGACTCTGCTAACGTACGATGACCCGACTTGTAATAGGACGGCTAATAGTCGTAATACACCATTTACTGCCAAAAGGCAAGCCCCACGGCTGCCAGCACCCAGATCGCCGATGAAGGCTACCAGTCTACTGCACCGTCTACCGCCAAAAGGCAGTTAGCAGCTGCTGCTGTGTAGCAATGCAGTCCCACGTCTGCCGGCACCCAGAGGACATATGGTGACGGTGAGCTCAGTTGAGCTGAGCGGGCTCCATGTTGTCTGCACAGGTAACCCAGGTAACCCAGGTAAAAAGGCGCGAATCTATTGTCTGCCGTTGCTGTGACGGGGGAGGGAGGGGCCTGACGACATGTACCCAGAACTGCCCGCGACACTGTTTTGCATCATCCGGGCATTGGGATCTCAACCCAGAATTCCAAGGGGCGGCGGAGACTGCGGGAACTGTGGGATAGCTGTGGGATAGCTACCCATAGTGCAATGCTCCGGAAGTCGACGCTAGCCTTGTACTGTGGACGCGGTCCGCCGACTAGAGCACCTAGAGCATTTTATTGTGTGGACACACACAATCGGCTGTATACAACCGATTTCAATAAAACCGGCTTCTATAAATTCGAACTAATTTCGTAGTGTAGACATACCCTAAGAAGGAAGGGCTGAAGCCCCAAATCATTCCTCGCTTTCACTCGCTCACCTCTACCACGACACCTGAAGACCAAAGAGAGCAGCATTGGACTCGGGGAGGGATCCTGAGTGAACAACGTTCAGCCCGTAGGACCTGCTGGAACATGTGGTGAGAGAGACCTGGCTTTGGATTCACTTTAGTTTGTTAAGTTGGGCCTTAGTCGTGTTTTACTTTTATTTTTCTTGTAACCGATTCTGACTTTTATGCCTTAGAACTTGTAATCACTTAAAATTGATCTCGTTGTAGTTAATAAACGTGTTTCACTGTTTTATCTAAACCAGTGTGTTTGCGAAACTCGATTGGGAGAACAGGTTTGGTGCATTTCATTTTCTATTAACAAAATGACAGACTTCATATGAGCTTGTGTTGTCCAGGAGAGAGTCGGGCCGTACAAGATGCACATTTCTGGGGAAAGTCTGGGACTGGGAGTGTGCTGCTGTCGCTCTGCAGTGTAATCCAGGAGTGGCTGGCAGCACTCACACCATATAACTGGGAGTGACTGACCTGCTGGAGGCTGGTGTGAGCAGACCGGGAGTGGTGGCTACCACAGCACAGCAGTGTAAAAGGCACCTGGGATGCTGTAGGATTGACTATGACCATTTATTCATTGATATTATCACTGCTATACAATTGCAACAAATCTTGTACAGTGTATGTCATGTGAGGTGTCACTGGAAAAGTGACACTCTATCAAATCATAGGGAGCATGAAGGGTTGAAGTTTGGGGTGGAGTGGGGGGGTGACACTGCCCCCAGAGGGGTTATCCCAGGGGAGTGGCACCTCTGGTGAGGAAGGAAACAGACACAGAGACGTGAGGCCAAGGGCTGCTCTGAAGCTTTATTGGTGTAGATCACAGGGCAGAGAATGGCCAAAACTGGGTTTTTCAGGCGCAGTGTTATCCAAACCCAACCCCCAATATGGGCCCTGGGGTCTGCCCTGGCCCCTGGCACAACCCCCCGTCTCCCTCTCCCACCTGCATGCCATGCTCTGGACAGGAATCCCACCTCCTACTCCCTGGCTAGAGAAGGGAATGCATCTGCTGGACTGGGAAGGGGGGGTGGGGACACAGTTGCAGGGGAAACCCAGGGCCCAAATCCCAGGCGCTTGGGCACCCTGGAAATGAAAAAGAGAGAGAGAGAGAGAGAGTGAGAGGAGATCACAGTGTAAACCCAGTGCCCAGATGCCATGGGGATGGGCACCTTGAAATGAAATAGCAAAATAGAAGGAGAGGTATGTGAGAGGCATGAACAGATGGGCTGACAGATGGATGGGCTGACGGATGAGCAGTTTGACAGATGAATAGATGGATGAGTTGACAGATACATGGATGAGATATGGATGGGCTGATGGATGGATGGATGAATGGATGGATGGGTTGACAGATAAATGGGTTGACAGATGGATGGATGGGCTGATGGATGAAAGGTTTGATGGACAGATGGATGGATGGATGGGTTGGCAGACAGATGGGTTCATGGACAGACGGATGGCTGGATGGGTTGAGGGACGATGGATGGACAGGTTGAAGGATGGGTGGGTTGGCTTTTGATTGATTGCATTGCAGCTTACATGCTCCTCCCACTTTGGCGCCCTCACCCATGGGCTGTCTTCGGGTTTGGCTCAGTTTTTCATTAATGTTAGGCAGAGGTTCCTGTTGACGTTCTTCTCCTTGCAGCTGTGGCAGCCCTTGTCATCGCACTGGTACATGGGCACACTAAAGACTAGACTGCAGCTCAGAGACCACCCAGGAATGGGTGGGGTCATGTTCTTGATTGGAGCTTGACATGCACAAAGGGCGGATGGAGGTTTAGAACGCAGCTTGTGGTGCACTGGAGGCTGGCAATTCTAGATTGGTGCACACCTGGGGAGAAGAATGGGCTTGTAGGTTAAAAACTGGAGCAAACCCCGGGCTGGGCTTCTAGGCTGGAGCACCACCAGAGATGGGGGTGGGGTTCTACACCGGAGCACACCCAGCTATGGGGCTCTACATTGGAGATTTTAGCACATCAAGGGATGGGGTTCTAGACCGGAACACACACTGGGGTTTTAGGTTGGAGCGCATCCATGGATCAGGTTCTAGATTGACACATGTCCATGAAATTGGTTCTAGATTGCAGTGCTCCAAATCGATTGGGGTTCTAAACTGGGGCACAAATCAGTATGAGGTTCTAGATTGGAGCTTGGTAGCTAGTTGGGACGTGTTTCTGTTACACTCAGCGAGCCAGAAGCGCATGCACCACAAGGGAGACCTGTGGAAGAGCGATCCCCACATGGTTCTCAACCCCGCTTCATCGTGCCCCTTCCCAGCCAGGCAGGGGTTGTTTTCAGGGTTCATCACAGCGCAGTCCCAGCAGCCGTTGTTGTCGCAGCACAGCAGGGGCATGTTGTGCAGCTGGTGCCAGGCCGGAGGCAGGTCCTGGCGGGTCACTTCAGGCTTCATGTCGTAGTCGAAGAGCTTCTGGAACACGAAGGCCTTGTAGTTGTTGTCAATGGCCGAGAAGGCAGCGCTGGTCATCTGCACGATGTTGGAGCGCCCGGCCTCGCGCAGACACTTGGTGGAGCAGGGCGAGTTCAAGGTGAATAAGATCAGGCAGCTGTTCTGGCCGTAGGTCTTGGCCGGGAGCTCGGCCTCAAGGCTGTTCGGGCCCCCCTGGAGCAGGCGCCACTCTCTGTGCTCCGTGTATTTCCCACTCCGTGTAATCACGATCTTCCCAAGGGGCGGGTTGTACAGGAAATTGGTGGTGGGGGAGGGGGCTGTTTCTCTGAGCTTCATGCAGTCACAAAACCAGGGCTTTTGTCTTTTCAAATATTTATAAGAGCATGCTAATATAGCTTTATTCCTAAGAAACATCACTTTGTTGCAGTAGTTAACAGCTTCAAATAACAAGGCGTGGGGGGAGGGGTTACAAATTGTTCTGTTTAAATTTTTAAAAGTGGCGAAATTTGTGTATAAGCTGCTTTCTTAGTTTCGCCCAGTATGAAGCATGTTAATATAGCTTTGTTCCTCTCATGCATTCACAGTCACACGTTACAAAGCTCACATTAGAAGAACTCCTTACAGCTAACGTCAATTTCCAAGTTTTGTTTGTCTGTTTTTTGTCCTCTGGTCAAGTCACTTGGGCAAAACTCTGAAAATCAAACTAGCGCTTTTTGAAAGAACTGCTTTAAACATGTCTTTTTATGTTTTATTTTATTATTGTAAAACCCCTTCTTTGTCCATGCTGATGTATCTGAATTTTCACTAGGAAGCACATCTGGTCACTGTAGCTTTTCATGTTAGCAAAATAAAATATTCCCGGGCTGGAGGTGGAAGACTTTCTCTTAATTTACAGCTGTGACTGAGGGTCTGTGTTTTTAACCCTGCTGTGTCAGCCTCTCTCTTTATGTTAGAACAGGTGCCTCTCGCTGTAAAAGTTGTATCATTTCTTTACAGAATTTTTTCCTGTTAGCAAAAGGATTAAGAAAAGACTTTGTTTCTTCAGGCCGAGTGTTTATCTTACATCTTCACACTGTGTGAAGGGGGTGGGGAGGGGGGCTCTTGTTGTAAAATGTAAAATGCCAGAGCACAGCCATAGCTGATGCAGGTTGGCAAAGGACAGAGCCCCCACCCTGCATCCTCCCAACCCCCGCACCCCAGCACTGCTCTGAGAACCCCCCAAATTCCCTCTCACTGCCCCAACCCCCACCCGTTCCCCAGCTCTGAGTCTGCGCTGGTTGTCACCAGCAGGGCCCTGGCCCAGTGAGTGGGTCAATGGAGCACAGCCGGAGCAGGGCAGTTTATCAAAGGCAGGGGCCAGGCACCAGCCTCAGGGCCAGGAGAGGAGGATTTGCCTCTCCCTGCACTCCGGGTGGGTGGGACAGAAACATTGTGCAGCCAGGAAGCTGTGAAACCCCCTTGTTAGCAGGTGGCTCTGGGAGGGGCCCACCTGGCGATTCCATAAGGGGAGAGCGACTCCGAGGGCCGCCCAGCGCGAGCCAGGGAGATGCCGTCCAGCGGGAGGCTCCTGTCAGGAGCGCCACCAGCTTTTTTGCCGCCCTAGGTGGCGGAAGGTCCCGCCCCCGAAATGCTGCCCCCAACAGAGGCGGTGGAAGGTCCCACTCCTGAAATACCAACGACGACCGGGGCGGTCACCGCCCCCCAAATGTTAGTGCCCGGTCGCCTAATGGATTGCTCCGGCCCTGTCTCGTGGCCTGGAGCTCAGTCGCCCTGGCCCTGTGCATGGCAGCCCCAGGTAACGCCTTCCCCCTGGGTAGCCCCAGGCTGTGCCCCCCGGGATCCCCATCTCACTGCTCCCCTGGGTGGGGGCTGCGGGAGAAATGAACACACAGGGGAATCACACAGAAGCTTTTCCTTCTTGTGGAAAAAGTTCTGCTCTGATTTATTGATCTGCTGCAAATAGCTGAGCGTGTCTGAAAGGCAGCTGCAGAGGGCATCCAGGGGGCAGATACAGGGTCCCTGCGCAAGGCAGGGGGAGTGCAGTGCAGGGAATGGGCACCCCAAGGGTAGTTCATTTGGTAAAATAGCTGCATCCATATCCCCCCCCCTCCATCGGTACACAGAAGGGGGAAGCCAAGAATACTAATTCCTAGCTGCTATAGAGACATCTCCTCTGGGGTTTTCAAAAAGCTTTACACAGGGGGTAAATAACATCTCCCCACTTTAACAGATGGGGAAAGTGAGGCAGAGCTTTGCCTGCGGAGCAAGGATTAGAACTCAGGTTACCAGAGTCCCACTATAGCACCTTCCCCACAAGCCCCCTTGACCTCTTGAACACTTACCCCTACTCCTCTCAGTGCAATCTCTTCCTCACTGTGTGTAATAACCTCTCTGTTTCTTGTCCTCACCCTGTTTCACTTTCAGGCTTAATCACTTCCCCTTTATTTACAAGGGAAGATCACACTGGTCATGCACCAAGGAGGGACACACCAAGGGGGGGAGCTGTGGTGCATGACCATCAGCAAACGGAAGTCCTGCGATCTGAGACGGGAGTCCCGGCAGTCTCCACCTCTCACTCCGGTCTCGTGGATTGCACAGCGGTCACCCAGCGCGGCCCCAGTCAAGGTCATCTAGTCCAGTCCCCTACACTCAAGGCAGTGTATTATCTAGACCATCCCTGACAGGTGTTTCTCTAACCTGCTCTTAAAAATCTCTAGTGACGGAGATTCCACAACCATTGTCCCTTGTCCAAACTTTTCTGAGATCTAGTTCATTCTCGCTGAGGAACATTTGATTTAGCGATTGCTCGCTTCTCTCCTTCACTCGCTTCCCGCTCACAAGAACCGCTCTCGCTCCTTCTCCAGCAAAAAGCGCCGCCCCGCTCAGCGCAATGAAACGACGGTGTGCCCACGATCCCACACGCACGCATGCGCAGAGGGAAAGCGAGCGAGCGAGGGAATGCGTGAGAGCGCTGTGTGGCATGAGACAGTAGAAACCAGGCTATTTAATACTAGCAGACAGAGCAGAACTAGATCCAGTGGCTGGAAGTTGAAGGGAGACAAATTCAGACTGGGAAAATGAGGCCTGGAAACTGCATAATCCTTATGCAGCAACAAGGGGTTCAATATTTAGGGGTTTCTCTTAACATGACAAAACAGAACCGGCTCAAGCCCCCACCCAGTAATCTGGGGAAACTAAACCCCACCCTGGGCACCTGGAAGAGGCAATAATTCCCCACTCGCAAGCCCTGAGTCTGTGTGTAACAAAAGAAAACCTGTATAGAAAGGGAGCGGGGACCCAACATTATTTTGGGAAAACACTGCAGTGATGGATTCAAAAGCCTGCAAACCACAAGTGAATACCTGCCCCCAGTATCTTGGGTAGGGTCCTTTGCCTCAGTGTCCCACCTTGCGGTGTGAAAGTCTGGCAGATGAATATCCTTTCAACATGCCACTCCCCTTTTCCCTCCGCTGCATCCCACTCACAGCTGCTTGTGCGAAGCCAGCAAGGTCCCAGAATTCAGGGGTGTGATCATGTGGGTTCTCGCCCCACCCCTAAAGGGGAGGGTTGTGCAATGCCACTGGTGCTGCCGTTATCTCTGCTGCCACTTGCCACTCACTGGGGCGTTTGCGCTGATCTCTGCCACCCAGGGCCAGCACCAGGCACCAGCCGAGCACGCTGGTGCTTGGGGCAACAGATTGAACGAGGCGGCATTCCGCCCAATCCTAGGGCGGCATGGCCGCTTTTTTTGTTTGTTTGTTTTGTTCCGCTCCGGCTGCCCTGTAGG
This sequence comes from Chrysemys picta bellii, assembly GCF_011386835.1. Taxonomy (NCBI): domain Eukaryota; kingdom Metazoa; phylum Chordata; order Testudines; family Emydidae; genus Chrysemys; species Chrysemys picta. The sequence continues at coordinate 16,737,486 of NC_088807.1, read as the reverse complement.
GGGCAGCGGCGTGGAGGACGGGAGCGCCCTGCAGCAAGCCCGGCAGGGCAGTCCTCGTCCTTCCCTCCCCGCCGACCAGAGTGGAGCCCTCCTGGCAGGTGGCAGGCGGCGCGGTGCGATGGAAGGGGCCACGTGGCAGCGCCCTGCTGTAGCCCTGGCCAACCCCTTCTCTCTCTCTCCTGCCCGCTCCCCCCCCCGCTAGCTGGTCCCCCTGCACCCGCACAACGGCCGCGACGCAGGGTTTTATTATTTTTTTTGCTTTGCCGTTCTGGCCGCCCCGCTGTTGTTTTTTTTTGCTTGGGGCGGCCAAAAAGCCAGGGCCGGCCCTGCTGCCACCTTTCCCCCTGCTCACCCCTGCCATCTCTGCCGCTGCTGGCTGCCATCTGTAGAATGCCACCTCCTGAGGGTTGCCCCCTTAGCCCAGCTGTGAGTGATTTCACAAGGCCATGATTTCACCTCACTACTTCTGGAGCCTCTGCATTATCTGTCAGTGCACCCCGTCCCTGCAGGGGACCTAAGTCTCAGCCCCATAAATCTGTTCTTCAGCCATTTCAGCTCTAGGAATCACTGAGCAGAAACAAAGACCCTCCACCAAGTCTGATAGGCTCTGACTCTAAACACTAAAAGACCAAGTAGGACAGAAAATTCTTAACGCACAGCCAGGAACATTAACCCCCTACAACTCTGACTCTCACATGGATTTGGCATCACTACTTGGGGGGAGGGATAGCTCAGTGGTTTGAGCATTAGTCTCCTAAACCCAGAGTTGTGAGTTTAATCCTTGAGGAGGTCATTTAGGGAAGTGGGGTAAAAATCTGTCTTTGAGCAGAGAGTTGGACTAAATGACCTCCTGGGGTCCCTTCCTTCCAACCCTGATATTCTATGCTCCCTGCTTAGCTAACAATGTTACACTTAGGGTGATTCCGGCAGTCAGCAGCTGTGTCTGTGAGGCAGGTCTATGCAATATGGTCTGTTCTGGAGGGCTTTCCCCCTGGTTCATCACTAGATGTTGGGGGAGAGCTCATTCAGACCCTGCTTACTGCTGTCCTCCAGGAAGAGCAATTAGCCAGTGGAACAACTTTCCACATGATGGAGAATCCACCACAGTCCTAGGTGTCTATATAGGGACACTGGGCGTCTTTCTCAAAGATCTGCTCAAACTCAACTATAAGCTACTGGCTGGATGCAGGAACCACTGTGTTATATAAGAGGGCCAACTAGCTGACCAGAGTGGTCTCTTCTGGCCTTAACATCTATGAATCTATAAAGGTTTAAGCCACAAGAGTTGATTTGGCCACATTAGTCCAGAAAGAAGGGGCAGGAGTTAAAGCTTTTCATCCCAAATCCATGTTGATAAAATCTCACCCACACAACCCACCCCGCGTTGTGTATCTACTTGCCACACATCTGGCGGAGGTAGGTTAGGCAGATTTCAGACAGTTTGTGGGTGACTTTACCTGGGATTTTGCTGCTTAATCACAGAGGCCCTTTCCTTTCTATCTCTGCCTGTGAAACCTGCGCGCCATGCGACCAACTGCAGCAGCCTCCATGGGGAACAAATACAACGAGTGCGTTTAGAGGGGACATTGGGGGGCAGCATGGGTGGCGTGTAAACCCCCCCCCCTTCGGAGACTGAGTGAGCCCCCACCAGCTTCAGGATACAGGGCGGGGCCTCAGGGCAGAACATGGGCGGGGCCACAGCCTGGGTCTGGGGAGGCTTAGCCTGCCCTGGCCTTTGATACCCGCTGCCCAAGGGGGGCCGTGAGGAAGGGGAAGGAGAAAGGGGGAGGCACGTGGGGCGGAGAGAAGACAGGAGCGAGAATGGAAAAGGAAAAGCAAACCCTGCGAACAAGAGACAGGAAAAGGGAGGAGGGGAAAACCCAGAGAAAGCAGCAGCGGGGCTGAGGGGCCGTTCTAGCAGCAGAGTCAGGGAAAAGCTCAGAGACTGGAGAGTGTCAGGATCCTTGGGGTTTGTTATTTGTAATTATCGTCAGTCTCTGTCCCTGCATTTCCCATCGCAACTTTGTTTTGACTGAGAAGCGTCTCTCAGCTGGAGTCTGAGAGCGGGAATGGCTGGGGCCTTTCTATTGCCTTCCCTTTCGCACGTTACGATCTTTGCCTAAAGAAGCAAGCTACCAAGCTTACAGCAAGCTAGCAGCATCTCCAGCCACTCCAGGTCCAGTGCTCACAGAATCAGTGGGGGCTGCCCCTTTTGCCCCCAAAGCGATGGATCACTAGAATGTCTTTTTGCTTCCTTTATATTTTCCAAAGTCCATTGTCTTTGCCTCAAGAGCCAGGAAGATCTCCTGGTGGGTTCAGACTCCGGTGTGTCCCTCATGGGCTCCCCAGGCAGTTTCCTCTACGCCTGCTTAACTTGATTGCTTTGTTTACCGTATATGTAAATGTACTTTCACTGTCTATGGCTTATAAAGCTTGACCCCAACAGGTAAATCCACATTTCTTTGTCTCAGGCAGGCTTGCCTCCAAAACATGTTTTAAGAACACATTTCCAGCACACATGTAATGCTATACACACAAGCTGTCCATGCATGACGCAGTGATATTCATGACCAGCGTGTCCGCAGTTTTTCTATCACACCTTACAACAGTGGTTCTCACACTAGGGCCGCCGCTTGTTCAGGGAAAGCCCCTGGTGGGCCAGGCCGGTTTGTTTACCTGACGCATCCACAGGTTCGGCTGATCGCAGCTCCCAGTGGCCGCGGTTCACCGCTCCAGGCCAATGGGGGCTGCGGGAAATGGCAGCTGGTATGTCCCTCAGCCCGAGCCGCTTTCTGCAGTTCCCATTGGCCTGGAGCGGCGAACCGCGGCCAGTGGGAGCTGCGATCGGCCAAACCTGCAGACGCGGCAGGTAAACAAACTGGCCCGGCCTGCCAGGGGCTTTCCCTGAACAAGCGGTAGTCCTAGTTTGAGAACCACTGCCTTACAAGACACGGTTAGGGTAAATATTCTGGCAACAGGGTCCCGAGTGTGCCCATTGCCACAGAGGGGCTTTTAGGGTCACAATCATAATGGCCTTAATCTCTAGGGTTCAGGGAAGAAGCTGATTGTGTCCATTGTGCTCCTTTCCCGGGCTCAGTTCTGGTGGCTGCTGATGGGCCGGGCCCAGCTCCAGCAAAGCACCGAAGCAGCCGGTTCACTTTCAGCTCAGGCGTAGGGCCATAGGTGTAAATGGGCCCAAGTGCTTTGCTGGATTGGGTCTGAGGGCTCATTACCCTGCAGGGTCGTTCCATCTCCGGGTTCAGCGTGTGACGTTCCCAGCACAGGGGGTTGTGCAGCACCTGCTGATGTCAGTTGGGTTTTGGGGGGGGAAGGGGGAGGGGATTTTTTTTGTCAAGATAAAGTGACCCGGGACAAGGGGCTATGGACAAATGGGAGCATCAGGACCACCCCACCCCCACCCCCTCGCTATTCCAGCTCAGTGTGGTAACGTCCAGCAGGGTGGTTTATGGGAGCTTGTGCAATAGACAGGCCCCAGCCGCTCCTGCTCTCGGGCTCCAGCTGAGGGACGTTTTTCGGTCAAAACACTGCGATGAAAGTTGGTTTTCTGGCCAAATCAACTATTCCCACTCTGGGCACAAAGTTTTGATTTTTTTTTAAACTTAACCCCCCCCACAACCAAAAATTTGACTGCCCCAAAGACAGAAAGCATGTTTTAGTTGGTTGTATTGGTAACTATTTTCTCTTTCTGTTCTCTCTGCTTATTGCCACTTAAGTCTCTGCGCTTTCTTAACCAACTTAGTCTCCATTTTACCATAAACCATCTCAGTGCTGTGTTCAAGGGGCCGAGTGTGTCTTCCCCACCTGTGACAAAGCCCCCCCAATCCTGATTAACAGCCCCCACCCCGACAATACCCCACAATCCGGACCCGCAGCCCCTGCCTCATTCGTAGGTTTTAAGGCTAGAAGGGAGTATTAAGACCATCTAGTGCAGGGGTAGTCAATTATTTTGTGTGAATGGCCAAATGTCTTGGTCAAGGTATAGCCAGGTGTGGAATTAACAATACAAGAAAATGTAGCTAACAATACAAAAGTCTCAATAACAAAAATCAACAACAAAATGATGATTAGAGAACCTAACAAAAAATAAACCTGATGCATTGGGGACCAAAGTCTTTTGGACAGAGGTGGATGTGATTGATAATTTGGTTGGAGATGGGGGAAGTAGAGAGAGGGAAAGGCATTTACCTGTCTAGTGTAGTATCCCCTCTCTCTCCGGACCCAATGCTAGCACAGGAAACCCATCAGAGACAGACACAGAACATGCAGAACAGACTCTGTCGCGACACTGTAACCGTAGTATTTCTGTAACTCTTCAGCTGGTACCAGCTCTCCTGACGTTCCGGTTCGGAGGCTGAAAGATAGAAGCTTAGAAACAAACTAGCCCAGTGCTCCCACCGCGGCAGACCCTGCTCGTTTGACTTGTCCATTGTGTACCCATTTTTCCTATGGTGTTTTATCTATCTACAGTGTGTCCAGTACTTGGGGCTGCCCCATCCCATGCGGGCACTGGCCCATAGTTTTGGACCACCCTCCGGACTGCCGCAACACAGTGTCTCGGGTCCAGCCATCCAAGGTCCGGATTTGGGGGATCCGGATCACACCAGACATCCCCGTCCCAACCATCACATGGTCCTGCATCCCCTCAGGCCTTCACCCCAATGGCGGCGACCTGGGCCGAACCAGCCCCCTGGACCCTGTTATCCTGGGTGGACCAGATCCTTCAGGGAGGTAGCTGCCTGGCTCAGAGCAGCATTCTCTACTTCCACCCACTCCCACTCCTCCCCCACCGACGCCACCCGCACCACGGCCACAGAGAGGGAAGACGCCCAGGTGCCAGCAGGTGACGCCCTCTCCAACCCACCACACTGAATCCACTCCAGTGGTGAGCTGACTCTTTGCCACCTGCCATCACCAGCCTGCTTGCCACAGCAGCCAGGAGGCTGCACGACCCAGTCCCGCCTTATTGGGACCATATAATATAAGAACATATTTATCCAACATGAGCTTTAGTTCAGGAATTGTACTCCCAGGTGGAACCGCCCTTGGCATCCAGGGGTCTGCCCCTTTCTTTTGGAGCCATTCTAACAACATTCCGGGCAGCAGCGCTGCTCCCCAAGGTGGGGTGTATTCTCGCTCGGTCTGCTTCGTCTTTTTCTTCCCCTTGCCCCACAGTGGCATACTTAGCAGTGGCATCCTTTTCTCCCTGCAGTGGAGTACTCTCTGAGTACGGTTATCCAGCCAGTTATGCACCCACCTTATAGTAGCCCTATCTAAGTTGTATTTGCCTAGTTTATCGATAAGAATAGCATGCGAGACCCTATCAAATGCCTTACTGAAGTCTAGGTATACCACATCCACCGCTTCTCCCTTATCCACAAGACTCGGTATCCTAGCAAAGAAAGCTATCAGATTGGTTTGACATGATTTGTTCTTTAAAAATCCATGCTGGCTATTCCCTATCACCTTATCACCTTCCAAGTGTTTCCAGATGATTTCCTTGATTACTTGTTCCATTATCTTCCCTGGCACAGAAGTTAAACTAACTGGTCTGTAGTTTCCTGGCTTGATTTTATTTCCCTTTTTATAGATGGGCACTATATTTGCCCTTTTCCAGTCTTCTGGAATCTCTCCTGTCTCCCATGATTTTCCAAAGAGAATAGCTAGAGGCTCAGATACCTCCTCTATTAGCTCCTTGAGGATTCTAGGATGCATTTCATCAGGCCCTGGTGACTTGCAAGCATCTAACTTTTCTAAGTGATTTTTAACTTGTTCTTTTTTTATTTTATCTTCTAAACCTACCCCCTTCCCATTAGCATTCACTATGTTAGTCATTCCTTCAGACTTCTTGGTGAAGACCAAAACAAAGAAGTCATTAAGCATCTCTGTCATTTCCAAGTTTCCTGTTACTGTTTCTCCCTCCTCACTGAGCAGTGGGCCTACCCTGTCCTTGGTCTTCCTCTTGCTTCTAATGTATTGTGGAAGCAGAGAAAGAAGGGACAGGAAGGGGCATGACAGTTTGTTAGCAAGAGTTAGGCTAACTGTAACCCTAATAACGCGAGATTTGTAGAAGCGAGGATTGTGTGAGGCGAGTGGGAAAGAACTCTGTGAGAAGTTGTTGCGACCTTGTGTAGCTAATATTGTATGTAGACTAGAGTCTAAACAAGTGAGGAAAATAAGATATCAGGATGACCTATGTATAAACAAACTGCAGCTGTTGCTCATTATTGTCTGTAACAAAAGGTATAAATGCTTGCTGTAATTGTTTACCTGGGAGAGACCTGCCTAGGAGGGGGAGACCCTGTGTCCTAGTGCACTCTCTCCCTCTATGCAATTGATAGAGAGAGAATAAAGTATCTGACTTTGCTGTACCCAACCAAAGAGTGAGAACTGTGTTTTTCTCCGACAGTATTGATAAAAAGGCTTCTTGTTTCCCTTTATTCCCGTAGCCAGTTTGAGCTCATTTTGTTCCTTTGCCTTTCTAATCTTGCCCCTGCGTTCCTGTGTTGTTAGCCAGATTTATCCTTTGTAATCTATCCTAGTTTCCATTTTTTATATGATTCCTTTTATTTTTTAGATCATGCGAGATCTGGTGGTTAAGCCAAGGAGGTCTTTTGCCACACTTCCTATCTTTCCTACTCAGCGGAATAGCTTGCTTTTGGGCCCTTAATAGTGTCCCTTTGAAAAACTGCCCACTCTCCTCAGTTGTTTTTCCCCTCAGTCTTGATTCCCATGGGACCTTACCTATCAGCTCTCTGAGCTTACCAAAATCCGCCTTCCTGAAATCCATTGTCTCTATTTTGCTGTACTCCCTTCTACCCTTCCTTAGAACTGTAAACTCTATGATTTAATGACCCTCCCCCTCTACAACAACCCTCCCCAGCAGCTCCCCCAAAATCTCTTACCTGAGCTGGATCCACCACAGCCATTTCCCTTCCCCGGCCCCTAGGAAGATGGGACGGTCTGAAGCAAAATGGGGTTGTTATTCTGCAGCTTGTCAGGGTGAGAAGGGAAGTTTGGGAGGTTTCTGAATGAGTGTTAGTCCATTTCACACCCCGATTCCCCCAGGCTCTGTCCCTGTAGACAGACACTCTAGACTCTGCCATGCTGGGAGAAGCCTCAGTGACACTATTACAGCACAGACCCGACCTCTCCCCTGGGACTAAACCCACCAGACGCTATTACACTCTCGCAGGAAAAGAGTCTCTGAGCCAAACGCCAGAAAAGAGCAGAATCAAAGGAGCCGCTTTGGGGGATCCCCCGACACTGTCTCCAGAACCGCCCATTCCCTCAGCAGCGCAGGGTCCAGGCAGAGGCAGGAACTGGCTTTTCCTCTCTCTGCCCCTCCCCTATATATAGATCTATACATATATAGATGTATATATATCTCCTCAATATATGTTCCATTCTATATGCAGCCGAAGAAGTGGGCTGTAGTACACGAAAGCTTATGCTCTAATAAATTTGTTAGTCTCTAAGGTGCCACAAGAACTCCTGTTCTCTGTCCCACAGAGCTGCCATCTGCCTGCTTCCCGTCTCCCGGCAGGAACCGCTCTTTGCTACGGCTTGGACCTGCTTCCACTGCTCCCTGGGGGATTGGCAGTTTCACTGGCTCAGGCTGCGCTGCCCCTTGCTGCCTCATCCGAGCCAGCTCAGACACTGCCTGGGGCTCTTCTGAAAGGTCTTTGTGTGAAATCCCAACGATTAGATGTGTCGCTTTGTTCCCCCCCCCCCATTGTTATTTGTTTGTACTGCCACTGGCTGCACAGCGTCAGTCTGAGCCCGGGGCCCCATTCTGCTAGGCCCTGCCCAGCCACACAAAGCTCTCCCTGCCCCAAAGAGCTTCCCCTGAGTCATCGTATCGACCCCACAGGCCCAACGCTCTGCTCCTTCCCACAGGGCCTTCCAACATTTTCAACGTGTTTCTGGGCCTCCAAACCTTTTAATAAAATCACGTCTCTGGGTGAGTTACAGCTTTGCTCCTCCCCCACCCACTGGGAGCGTCCTGAATGCCGCCAAACAGCTGTTTGTTGTGGCAGGCAGAAGGCCCTGGGAGGGAGGGGGCGGAGTCGGTTAGCGGGAGATGGGCTGGGGGGAGGGTAGAGCTTGGCTGCCAGTGGGTGCTAAGCACCCGCTAATTTTTCCCCCCCGAGGGTGCTCCAGGGCTGGAGCACCCATGCAGTCAGCACCTATGATCCCCTCCCCCAAATCAAAATTCCTAGAGATTTTGGGTGCATCTCTCAATGTTGTAAATGTTACTAGCTTCTGTGGGTGCGTGTCTCTCTGGGTGGGTGTCCAGGTGTGTTTCTGTATCAGTTTATTGTGATGTCACGTATCCCAACAGCAAAGAATCTTCTGCTTCAGCATTCTTGCCCTGCCTTCAGTCTGCCAACTGGCTTGGTTGACAGCGGCTGGTGACCCAAGGAGCTGCTGATAGACGCGTACTATCCATCTGTCAACAACTTCTTGAATCAGCTATTTCCACACGTTTTCGAAAGAAGATGAGTTTTTACAGAAGGTAATTCCCAGATTCCCAGGCGCTGATTGGTGGGGCTGCTGGTGGGCGGGAGGTGCTTGGGGCTGGAGGGGGGTAGGGGATGGGGGGCTGCTGACATATTCCTGTGGCTCTTTGGCAATGTTCATTGGTAAATTCTGGCTCCTTCTCAGGCTCAGGTTGGCCACCCCTGTCCTAGGGACTGGTGGGGCCAACGTTACAACAGTCAGTTCTGAACATCCCGTTTTGATTTGAATGTGGGCATCTTTCAGTTCCCCGTCTGCGTCAGCCTTCCACGTTCTCTGCAGGCAGATTTCCATTATTTGATCTTTCAGCAGACGAGTATGGGTGAATTTCCATGGATAGAACCTAAAGGGAAGATAACAAAACTCATGTAAAATTTAGATTGATATCTCCATAAATAGTATTTCCCTTGGAGTTGCCCCTAAAGTAATGCACATTGGAAAAAATAACCCCAACTATACAGACAATATGATGGGGGCTAAGTTAGCTACAACAAGTCAGGAAAAAAATCTTGGAGTCATTGTGGATAGTTCTTTGAAGATGTCCATGCAATGTGTAGAAGCGGTCAAAAAAGCAAATAGGATGTTAGGAATCATTAAAAAGGGGATAGAGAATAAGACGGAGAATATATTATTGCCCTTACATAAATCGATGGTACGCCCACATCTCGAATACTGCGTACAGATGTGGTCTCCTCATCTCAAAAAAGATATACTGGCACTGGAAAAGGTTCAGAGAAGGGCAACTAAAATGATTAGGGGTTTGGAACGGGTCCCATATGAGGAGAGATTAAAGACTCTTCAGCTTGGAAAAGAGGAGACTAAGGGGGGATATGATAGAGGTATATAAAATCATGAGTGATGTGGAGAAAGTGGATAAGGAAAAGTTATTTACTTATTCCCATAATACAAGAACTAGGGGTCACCAAATGAAATTAATAGGCAGCAGGTTTAAAACAAATCAAAGGAAGTTCTTCTTCACACAGCGCACAGTCAACTTGTGGAACTCCTTACTTGAGAAGATTGTGAAAGCTAGGACTATAACAGCGTTTAAAAGAGAACTGGATAAATTCATGGTGGTTAAGTCCATTAATGGCTATTAGCCAGGATGGGTAAGGAATGGTGTCCCTCGCCCCTGTTTGTCAGAGGGTGGAGATGGATGGCAGGAGAGAGATCACTTGATCACTGCCTGTTAGGTTCACTCCCTCTGGGGCACCTGGCATTGGCCACTGTCGGTAGACAGGATACTGGACTAGATGGACCTTTGGTCTGACCCGGTACGGCCGTTTTTATGTTATGTTATGTTCTAATTCACTCATTGCCTTCAAGTTGTGAATCTAAACCTTTTGTCTCATGTAATGATTGGCTAATGTATGTGTATTGAGACAATATCTATCCGTTTACATGATTGAAACACACATAAATGAGATCAAATAATGCAGAAGAAAGAAATCTTAAGCTATTGAAAGTGATACAGCTCCACTCCCATCTCCTGGCTGTCATCTTGGCAGTTCTCTCAGAAATAATCTCATGGAGATAGACTTCAAAATTCTCTACAAATTCTACTATACCCCCATTGGGCTATATACAATAGATGTGTAAATTCCCCCCTACAATTCCTTTCCAGGAACGGGGTTTAAATAAACTGTAGCCTACATTGGTCATGGGTCTCGGTGTGATTTCTTTGTTATTGTGTTCGTGGCCCAACTTCTGATTTGATGTTATAAATAGTGTGGAAAATTCTTCATTTAAAGTTTACTGGTTATTTTCCCCATGCTAATAGATTCCAGATATTGAAATAGTTGAGAATAAGTTGCAGCTGCAAATCCATCCTTCTAGACCCTCAAACCTTCCTTTTCCTGGGTTCTTTGGGAACAGAGGTTTATTGGTTTTCAGCTTGGCCCCATCTGTTCCCAGAGTCCCAACATTCTGTGCACAAAGGAGTGGGGTTAATAATGAAGCAGTTTTGCAGCGAGACCCAGGCAATGACCAAAGAAAATAGAAATTGACCTTTGCTGTTTCCATGTCTGCCCAATGGCAGAGGAGGCGTGAGATCCATGGGGTGAGAGTCAGGCTAGGAAATGTAGCCAGCGACTGTGTGAGGATGGGAGGAATTACAGATCTGGTGGATGGAGGTTTCCTGATAGAGACCAAAAGGGGAGAACCTGTGATGTGCTCTGTCCAAGGAAGGTTATGAGAAAGAGGGAACAGGGATCCTGGTGCCTCTCCCCAAGGAAACCTCAGACAAAGCATCTCCTCTTGGAGAGGAGCAGCAACCTTCACACTAGCAGTTACAGCCATCTTTAGGTTCATAAATTCATAGTTTCAAAGGCTCTAAGGCCAGCCCTGATCATCAAGTCTGACCCCCTGCATAACACAGGGTTATGAGTTCAATCCTTGAGGGGGCCATTTAGGGATCTGGGGCAAAAATCTGTCAGGAACGGTACTTGGTCCTGCTGTGAAGGCAGGGGACTGGACTCGATGACCTTTCAAGGTCCCTTCCAGCTCTGTGAGATAGGTATATTTCCATATTAATTAATGCCGCTCTCTCCCCAGTACAGACGTGGCTGGGGGCAGCAGCAGCCCAGGCACCACCGTCCCTGCCGCAGCCCCCGGACTCCAAATGCCCTGCACCGGACACAGCTGCTCCCCACCCTCCCCTGGTGTAATGGTCAGCATGCAGGAGTCTGACTCCTACCATCTCAGTGCAACTCTCCATGGGACCACCGGGTACCCTGTTGGCTTGTGGCCAAGCCCTGGGAGCTCTGCTTCCTTCTATTGAGTTGTGCAAGAGCAAGTCTTTCCCCTCCTGCCGGGTGACTAGCGCCCACTGGTGCCAGGTCCTCGCTCTGGCTGGTTTGATGGAATGGCCGCAATGGGCCGGGCCCTAGAACTTGACACCCTGGCTAGAGATGCTGCAGTCCTGAGGGTTGCGATTCTCGCAGCTTCACCAGATGCCCACAAGCTTGGCCCTTGCACTTGCTGCCGCGCTTTGACTCTTGCCCACATGGCGCGTAACGAAAGGAGGCCCAGGCCCAGGGTTGATAGGCAGGAGGGAGGAAGAGCCCCAGGCTGGAGCCCAGCACACTCTCCTCCTCCGAGCTCCTAGAGCAGAGGCGGCTGGTACTGACAGCTCCAAGGGAAGGCTTAAAAGCCACAGAGCAACCGAGGGTGGGGCAAGAGGAGGGGAGGACCGTGCCTGCGCGTGAGCTGCAGACAGCCACAAAGACACCAGCCAGCCTGCTCCCTGGCACACCAGACACCCACTGAAAGGCCATCCGCAGACCAGCATGGGGGGCAGCTGCTGATGCTCTGTGGCCAACATCAGAAGACGGTAGGAGAGCAGGGCCAGCCCCGCTGCTGGGGCCTCTTACCATTCACGCTCCAAGGTTGCTCATTTCCCAGTGGGGCAGGAGATGTTCCCCAGCTGGTGAGAAGCAGAGAAACAGCTGGGCTCCAAAGGTGCTATTTAGCAGCCCCCTGAAGCAGAGGGACAGGCGCACATTTGGAAGAGGGAAACTGCTCTGCACACTAGCCTGGGCATCCGCCCATTTTCTTTGGCAAGTCAGGAATGGCAAAGGCTAGCCTGGAAGCAATGAAGGCTCACGCTCTAGCCTTTGTGATGCCCTAGGCCCCAATCAGGGGCGGCTCTAGGCACCAGCAAAGCAAGCACGTGCTTGGGGCAGCCTATTTGCAGGGGCGGCAGGGATCCAGCATGGGAGCTGAGAACTAACAGGGGCCCTGGGAGCTGTAGTTCCTTGGTTAACTCCCTGCCTATTTATCTAGGTTTCTCAGTTGGTGCCCATCACCACAGTATCTGAGGGCCAAGTATCTGAGTGTCATTTGTCCTGTGGGGAGGCAATCTCTGTTCCCCTGTAACAGGAGACTGACTTTTTTGTTCTAATTCAATATAAAGGTGCACGAGTGATAGTGAGCAGGGGCTTGTTTACACTGGAAAGTTGTAGTGCTTGAACTCTACTAGTATAGTTGAAGCCGTACAACCCCCCTAGTATGGGGACAGTCCTATCAGTATAACGGTGCTTTAGACCAGTACAGTGAGGGGAATAAGCTATATTGGTGTAAGACACTTGCATGAGGATATAACTGTGTGCACAGTAGAAGTTGTGCTGGGACAACTATTAAGGGAGATGTAAATAAATGCATCCCTACCCAAAATAGTTCTAGAACTACCAAGAACTTTGTGCAGACCAGGCCTTTAAACGTTAGGAAACACCCGAATGAAGGTTGCTTGTACCACCTTAGCACGGTGTTGTTGTGCGTATGTCTTATGATACAGACTCCCAGGTGTGGCCTTGGGGTCAGTTCCCTTCCCCTCTCTGCATCAGTTTCCTCCAAACTACCAGGGGAAGTGGTGGTTTCTCCATCTCTTGCTGTCTTCCAATGAAGAATAGATTCCTTTCTGGAGTGTGCTTTGGTCCAAAACTAGCCACTGTGCTATACAAGAGGTCTGTGATATCTAGCCACTGTGCTATACAAGATGCTATGCAAGAGGCGGGGGGCAGGAGGGGTCAGATTATATGATCTAATGGTCTCTTCTGGCCTTAAAGTCTAGAAATCTCTGAAAACCGGAGTGTGGCACATTGAGCAGACTCTGATGTTTTTATTAGTAGCCTGATTGATCCCCAGAGCTAAGAGTGAGTGTGTGTGTGTGTGTGTGTGTGGCGGGGGAGGGCGATACAGGGGTCGCCGCTCAAACATGGAAAGGGGCTGGCAGGAGCAGGACATTAGCCCCACAGGGCAGTGCTGGGTGTGGCAGTGACATCACAAGAGCCTTTTGCAGCACCTCGGCTGATTGGTGAAAAGAGGTTGGGAGGCGGTGACCTCACAGAGAGTCCATGGCAACGGGCAGGAAGGACAGGCTGCAGGGCAGGGGCAATCTCAGAGACCCCCCTTGGTTTGCTGCAGCCAGTCTCCTTCCCGAGGTCTCCCCTTGAGGCCTGAGGGAGAATTCAGGTTCAGGTACGTGAGCGCGAGGAGGAGCCTCTTCGGAGTTTCCCCCTTTCCCACTACTGATTTAGCTGGAAAACAGCCGTCCCTGTGGAGAAGGTCAGAGCCTCAGAGCGGTTTGGAACCTGTTCAGCCTGAGCCATCTGGTGCCGGCCAAATTCTAGGCATGGAAAACACTAGGTTAAGGTGGGAGAATTTTCCCCCCACTGAGGACTTTGTCCCTTAGAGTCACTGGGGACATTGGGGTTTGTGTCTTTTTTGTTTTCCCTTTTCCCTTCTTCTCTCCCTCCACAGGCGAGGAGAGGGCTGCTCTCCAGCCCTCATTGTGGGAGGCCCTCACAAAGCCATGGGACAGGAAGAGTGCTCTGACAGTGATCCCCACTGGTGAGCTGGGCCATCCTTTGGGCCATGTGGTGAGACCCCTCAGCCTCCCGCCCCGCAGAGTCTCAATGCTGATTGGCTGAGCTGGGGGCTAAAGCTGGACCCTTTCTACTCCATCAGTTTACCTGACAGCTTAGAGAGTTAAACAGGCTGTAGGTCTCCTCCTGCAGCAACAGAACGGGCCTGTCCCAAGAGCTCCTCCTTGCCACTGAGTCCTGATGGCCTTTGATCAGGGCCAGGTGCCTGACAGACAATCATCTGCCCTACATGGGCTCTTTGCTTTTAAATTACCTTCCCATACGTAGCCTGGGCCCAGACTCCACTTAAAGGACCAGCAACCCCATGACACCTCTGCACTGACATTCGTTCATCTACATGGAGCTATTTATCTAGGTTTCTCAGTTGGTGCCCATCACCACAGTATCTGAGGGCCAAGTATCTGAGTGTCATTTGTCCTGTGGGGAGGCAATCTCTGTTCCCCCGTAACAAGAGACTGACTTTTTTGTTCTAATTCAATATAAAGGTGCACGAGTGATAGTGAGCAGGGGCTTGTTTACACTAAAAAGTTGTAGTGCTTGAGCTCTACTAGTATAGTTGAAGCAGTACAACCCCCCTAGTATGGGGACAGTCCTATCAGTATAACGGTGCTTTATACCAGTACAGTGAGGGGAATAAGCTATATTGGTGTAAGACACTTGTATGAGGATAGAACTGTGTGCACAGTAGAAGTTGTGCTGGGACAACTATTAAGGGAGATGTAAATAAATGCATCCCTACCCAAAATAGTTCTAGAACTACCAAGAACTGTGTGCAGACCAGGCCTTTAAACATTAGGAAACACCAGAATGAAGGTTGCTTGTACGACCTTAGCACGGTGTCGTTGTGCGTATGTCTTATGCAGGGGCGGGTCTAGGCACCAGCAAAGCAAGCACATGCTTGGGGCAGCCCATTTGCAGGGGTGGCAGGGATCCAGCATGGGAGCTGAGAACCAACAGGGGTCCCTGGGAGCTGTAGTTCCTTGGTTAGCTCCCTGCCTATAGAGCCAGCCCTGGAGCAGGGAAAGAACTACATTTCCCAGCATTCCCTTGGCCACTACCAACAGGAAAGAGGGGGAGGGAGGGAGGTACCTGAGACCTCATGCTGCAGTGAATGGAGAGCTGCACTGTGAATAGGGATTCCATATTTTAACATTCCAAAAATAGGACACTCCATGGAGAGGGAGGGTAGCCCCACCCTGCCCCCATCCACTCCGACTGCCCCCACAGAAACCCCAACCTATCCAACCCCCCTGCTCCAACTGCCCCACAGGACCCCACCCCCTATCTAAGCCCCACTGGTCCTTGTCCCCAACTGCCCCCTCCTGAGACTCCCCCCCCAACTTCTCCCCTAGGACCCCACCCCCTACCTGTCCCCTGACAAACTCTTGGGACTCCCGTGCCTATCCAACTGCTGACTGCCCCCCCGACCCCCTGACCCATCTAACCCCCCCTTCTCCCTGCCCCTGACTGCCCCCCTCCCGAACCGCCGCCCCATCCAACTCCCCCTGCTCCCTGTCCCTTGACTGCTCCCCCCGGAACCCGCTACCCGTTCTCCAACCCCCCAGCCCCCTTACCATGCCACTCAGACCAGCATATATGCTGCCGTGCCCCCCCGCGGAGCCACAGTCCCCTTTCCCCCCCCCGAGCACCTGCCTTCCAGATTTGAACACCTCAAAATTCAGGCGTGCTCAAGCTCAGTTTGGGCAGCTGTTACTTCATTTCTCCCAAATCAAATATACTGATCCACTGTAACTTGCTGTAGAAAAAGTAGGATAAAATTGAGCAAGAAATGCTTCCCAGTGGTTATTAGGACTGGAATTGCTATTTTCAACAGCCATTGCTGTTTGTTTGTTTGTTTGTTTGTTTGTTTGTTTAAAAGGAAGACAGTGATATTGCATTGGCAAATTCCCCATAGAAAGAAAGAGTGGAACAAAAGAATAATAAAGGGACCTCAACTTTTCCTCATTTATGTAGGACAGTCTTATAATATGCATCCAGATATCCTCCAATCACACAAGCTGAAAATTGTTCCACTTTACTGCAGTTCTTTAATCATATGGGAACCAATCCTGTCTGTGTTCTGTGCACATCCAAAATTCCTGCGGAATGACCCGCCCTGGGAGCGAGTTACCAGTCACCCAGGGCTGTGGCGGAAGGAGGGTGCAGGTGGGGGGGGGGAGCCCGGGGCTGGGGCGGCAGGGTGTGTGGGTGGGAGGGTGAGAGCCCAGGGCTGGGGTGGCAGGGGGGTGCAGGTCAGGGGGGGAGAGCCCAGGGCTGGGGCGGCAGAAGGTGTGTGTGTGGGACAATGGCGGGGGGATACGGGGGAGCGCAGAGCTGGGGCAGCAGGGAGGTGTGTGGGGGGAGAGCCCAGCACTGGGGCGGCAGAGAGGTGAGGATTGTGGGGGGGAGAACCCAGGGCTGGGGCAGCAGGGGGGTGCGGGTGGTGGGGGAGAGTCCAGGGTTGGGGCGGCAGGGGGGTGCAGCAAGGAGCCAAGGGCTGGGACAGGGGGCAGCCAAAACTTTTTTTGCTTGGGGCAGCAAAAAACCTAGAGCCGGCCCTGGCCCCAATTCCGTCCTGGGGCTCTAGCTGAAACCAGAGCATGGGCCTGAGCGGCCAAGAAGAGGTTCCAGGCCTGAAGAAAGCAGGAATTTCGGCACAAAGGGAAAACTAAGCAAGCACAACCACGAAGGGACTTGACCCCTCAATTGCCTGATCTAAAGTCAGCTGCCTTCACCCTAAGGCCACAGGGGAAAAGCCTCGCCAAAGCCTTCTTTAGAAAAGGGGGATGGACACTTTTTCTCGGGTCATCTACTGCGGGGTAGAGACTCTCTGGGCACAAGAAGTCGAGTTCCCAGCGAGTTGTGGCGCCACGTGCAGGACTTTGGCAGGGAGGCTTCAGCATGGGGGATTGGGATGCAGCTGGCTGTCTAGGTGCCATTTAGTGGCCCCACGGCACAGAGGGAGGTCGAGGAAAAGGAATCTTACTGGTAGGCAGTGGCCGTGGAGAAAAAGAGGAAGGGGACCGAGCAGGAGCCATTTCTCTCACACATATATCTTGATCCTAGACATCAACCCCCACTGTCAGCAGAGGACAAAGTCAAGGCAAAATTTCATGACACCAAAAAGTGGATGAAGATGGAAATGCTTGAGTCAGAAATAATGATGTCAGAGAATCAATGTCAGACACGTCTGAAACTGAAAGATGAATTGGAATGTCTTCTGAACGCTTGTGAAATCTCTAAAAAGGAAGCGATATCTGGATGATGGAAAGCTCAAAAAAGGATTGGGCCAATTCCTGATTCATTCACAGATGGGCCACGTCTCCATAAGAAAGAAAACATATTGAACTACTGGGAACAGCTGAAAAATGTCACGCCCACGCTAAATCAACTACAAAATTCATACCGGCAGTTCCATAACACACGTGAGCGTCAAAAGACAATTTCCGGGCCTCCAATGTGTCCTTTCACTGCAGAGGTCCTGTATGACAAAGCAAATGTTTAAATATGTTTTTTTAGGTTTCTCAAACAGACTGTTTAGGAAAAAATAATCATGTATATTTGACAACACAAAAACACTAGGGAAACTCATGTAAAGTTAAAGTTACCAAATAAAGAAATAATCAAAAATCCAAACAGTTTCCAATATTGATCCTGCCTGCCCACCGGCGTGGGGCTGCCCCACACCCCCCAGCCCACTGCGGCCGGGACTCCTCTGGCCCAGGGGGGCTGGCCGGTCAGCGGGGTTAACTGGCAAGGTCCGGTTAACCGGGAAGCAAACCAGTAAACCCAGTACTTCCTGGTTCACCTTTGATATCCCTGGTTTGACCATGTCTAGGGAAAAAGATTCCCAGTGGCTGCTGGGCGGGGCAGCCCCTCCCAATCTCCTACCCCATGGGCTGGGGGAGCTGCCATTGTATCTCTGCCCCCCCTCCCTCCTCCTGCCCTCTGGCTCTGCCCTCCCCAGCCAGGCTCTGCTTGCTCCATAGTCTCCCTCCAGCCCCCCCACAGCCCCTCCCCCACAGCCCCCCTTTTCGTCCCTTTATCGGACACTCAGAGTTTCCCTCTAGTCCAGCTCTGCTCCCCTGAGCCCCAGAATTCTCCCCCTGCCCCGATACCTGTGTGGTCCCCCAGCCTCCCTCCCGCGCCCCAGATTCCCCGGCCCCCTCCCGCCCCCTGCATCCCTGTTCCCCAATTCCTGCCATCTCCCACATCCCCAGTCACCCCCGTCCTACATCCCTGTTCTCCAATTCCTACCCCGTCCCACATCCCCAGTCACCCCCTCCCGCACCCTCCCATATCCCTGCTCACCCCCCTCCCACATCCCTGTTCCCCAATTCCTGCCCCCTCCCACATCGCTGCTCACCCCCCTCCCACATCCCTGTTCCCCAATTCCTACCCCCTCCCACAACCCTTCCCCCTCCCCCCGGCTCCCCACATGTCGCTGCCCCTCCCCCACCCCCTGCAAACCCTGGGCGCTGCAGCCGCTTCCCTCTGCCGGAGGCCGGGACTCGCCCCGCTGGGAGCAGCCTGGGCCCCCCGCCCCGCACAGGCTGCACTGGGAGCAGCTCCCTGCGGGGGGCAGGTCTCCCCTTCTCCCCACGTGGGGCACTGCCGGGGGGGCTCAGGGTCCCAGTCAGGGGGGACAGGCCGGGGTCTCTGCCCGGGGAGAGTCTCGGGGGGGGCAGCGGGAATGTCCCTCCCCTGCCCGCAGCCAGGACTCGGGGGGCCCCAGCAGCAGCAGCCGAGGCCTGGGGGGCTGGCAAGGCAGCACCCGCAATTCACTCCTGCTGCTGGGCTGTGCCCCGGATCGCTCCGCCCGGCGCCTCCTGGGCCCTGGCGAGCTGGAGTCCCTGGGTCTGGCCGGGGGTCTGGCTCTTATTCATGTCTTGTGGTGTCACCCCCAGCCCCCAACAGGGACGTGGGGCCAAGGGGTCCATGCCCAGGGGCCCAGGGATTTCAAAGGCGCCGGGCCGAGGGGATCGAGCTGTGTTTTTAAATAAAAATGAAGACACAAAATGTCACTAGATCAGTCGATGCCACAACTTACGCCTAGTGGGTGACAGACCCCCCGTCCCCTCTGGTGCACACAGCCAGAGATGCCCCAAGGCCGACCAACAACCGTGGTCTGGTGCCACCCCACTACCCCGCCCACAGCCCCATGGGGCTTCCCCCCACAAGCCCCCAGGCCCCAGTGTGGCCCACCACTCCACAATCCCCCACCGACTGTCCTCCTCGCCCCAAGCCAGGGTGCAGCCACCCCACCCAGCTGTGCCACCCGACAGCCCCACCCCCCACAGTCCCCCACAGCCGTGCTGTGTCCCCCTGGGGGCAGCCATGCTGCTGCCCCTCACTATCTCCCAGCCCAACAGCCACAGCCATGCCATTGACCCAAGCCCCCGATCCAAGTCCCCTATAGCCTCTCCCTCCCCCAGACCCCTCCCAGACCCAGGCCCCATCCGTACAACCCAATTGCCCCCTGCCAACATCGCCCCTTCTCCTCTCCCACAGCACCGATCCATCCCCTACCCTCCCACACCACACAGACCCCTCCACCTCCCAGCTGTGCCACCCACCCACCCTGAGGCAGACCATCCACCCCGTCAGACACCCTCCCCCGCTGGTGCACCAAGGTCTCCCCAAAACCGACAACAGCTATGAATTAAAACCCCACAGTGTTTGTTGGGGCTACTGGAGCCGTGGGACTACTTGGAGATGCTGAAATCTCACTCTTGTCTCTCTCCTCCTGCCCCCATCTCCAAGCCAGGCACTGGGCAGTTCAGTGGTGAAGTGATGAACTGATGATCATCAGTTTGTTTTATGATGGGGGGAGGGGGGAGGTTTAAACTATTTCCCTGGATCAAGTCTCCCTTGGCAGCTCAGTCACCATTTCAGCTAGAGCAGAGCTGGGCACTGGGCCACCCAGGGCCTTTAACACCACGCCCTGGGGAGGGGGTGCTGAGATGGACCATCCAGTGAGGAACACAAGTCCTTCTACCTTCCACCACACCCTAGTTTGGAACTGCTGCTGACGGCTCCCCCCACCCGTGGTAACTTTTATCCCCTCTGCCTCCCTCTATCTGGGGGTTTTCCCTTCTGCACCTACCTGGCAGGGCAGCCCCACCCCAGTCTGAACCCCTGATCCTGTCCCTCTGCCCATCCCTCCCCTCCGATTTCCCCCCTTCAGGGGGATTTTCCCTGCGTTTGATTGCAGGGAGCAGATTCTGATGGCGCGTGAGGGCAGCAACTTGCAGATGTTACTGAGCATGTGAGAAGTAGATTAGAAGATAAGGAGGGCCAGACTGGGTCAGACCAAAGGTCCATCTAGCCCAGTGTCCTGTCTGCTGACAGCGGCCAGTGCCAAGTGCCCCAGAGGGAATGAACAGACAGGAATCATCCAGTGACCCATCCCCTGTCCCCCATTCCCAGCTTCTGACAGACAGAGGTTAGGGACACCATCGCTGCCCAACCCGGCTAAGCCATTGATGGACCTGTCTTCCACGAACCCATCTAGTTCCCCTTTGATCACAGGACCCTGCTCAGGAACAGTGAAGTTGCAAGTTCTAATAGGAAACAGCCTCTGATACAAGGGCAGCTCCTCTTCCTCCTCCCCTCCCATGGGGATGAGCAGCCCCCACAACTGCCACTCTGCCCCAGCCTCCTTCAACCCATTGCCCCCTTTAGCCTCCCCCCAAATGTCCCCTTCCCCCATCTCCCCCTTCAGCCTCCTCCAACTGCCCCCTATCGCCCTGTTCAGCCTCCCCAAACTGTTCCCTTCCCCGCACCGCACCTGGTCACCTTCAGCCCCCCGTTGCCCTCTTCAGCCTCCGGAAATTCCCCCCACTGCCCTGGCTCCAACGCTCTCAAGTTCCCTTCCCCACAACCATCTGCTTCCTCACCATGGGGAACAGGAGCAGAAAATGCTTTTCAAAAAACCTTCTGCAAAGTAAAAAGTAAAACAAGCCAAGGAACCCCCTCCCTTGCTTTGTGCTGGGTGCCCACCTGTGGGCTTGTGTGTGTGTGTGTGTTGGGGGGTGTTGTTCTGAGCACACTCTGTTCAGGGAAGGGGTGGAGTTGGCCAAAGGGGCAGGTTGAATCTTTAGCAGAGAATTCCTTTCTCCATTCTGTTAGCTAAGCATTGCTGTTAAATGTCAGCCGACGAATGCAGCATTTGAAACAATCTGACTCTAAATCCCCTGCCCTCTCGGTTGCTGCAGTTCTCACAGCCTCTGCTCTTGTGATGTCACCACATGACATGGTGTCTTATTCCCATAGCATCTTGTAGGTTAGACAGGACTTAAGTTTATGAGGTAAAAACTGAAGCATAACTCCTTCCCTTTCCGCTTTTGACTAAGGAAAAATACATCCTGTCCCCTCCCCCAGCCCAGCCACACCAGAGCTGCTGCGGCTAGGAGACAGGTGCCCTCTCATCTGGCCCTGGGCTGCTGTGGGGAGAGAGGGCTGGGGGGGGGTCCTCTCTCCCTCAGGCAACCTGCTCCCCAAACCCCTCATTCCCAGCTTCACCCCAGAGCCCACAACCCCATCCGGAACCCTCACCCCCCTGCACCCCAACCCTCGGCCATAGCCCTGAGCCCTTATCCCCATCCCCACGCCAGAGCCAGCACCCCCAGCCAGAGCCCTCACCCCCCTGCACCCCAACCCTTGCCCCCCACAAGTCCCCTCCCACACTCCGAACCCTTCTGCCTCACCCCTGCCACACACCGTCCAGGTGCAGAAGGAATTTTTAATGTGCACCAATATACAGGTGATGTGTCACATCTCACCTCCACATTGGTGCACACAACAGAATTCATTCCGCACATGGGGACCCAAAAAATTAGAGGAAACACTGCTCCTGACTTTCAACCTATCTGTCACATCTAGAATTTCATACAGTGACTGATCAGAATAAAGTGCTCTCAAGTGAGCAACAGACCAACAGTGGTTCATAGTAATTATTCAGCAAGTATTTTAGAAGACCTAGAACATTAGAGGAAATCATGAACTGATAAGCGATAATTAATGGAGAGAAGCAGCAAGATTAATCCCATACAATGGATTGGTTGTGACTTATTTGCCTGATCTGAAAAGAGACCAAAAGGACCTGAGTCTCCTCACTGTTGATAGCCCCCTGCTCGGCCAATCAGCACTGAGACTCTGAGGGGAGGGAGGCTGATTGGTCTACACTAGGCGTTTATGTCGAAGTTATCGCCGTTACATCGAATTAACCCTGCACCCGTCCACACCGCGAAGCTATTTAGTTCGACATAGAGGTCTCTTTAATTCGACTTCTGTACTCCTCCCCGACGAGGGGAGTAGCGCTAAATTCGACATGGCCATGTCGAATTAGGCTAGGTGTGGATGGAAATCGACGCTAATAGCCCCGGGAGCTATCCCACAGTGCACCACTCTGTTGACGCTCTGGACAGCAGTACGAGCTCGGATGCTCTGACCAGCCACACAGGAAAAGCCCCGGGAAAATTTGAATTTGAATTCCTTTTCCTGTCTGGACAGTTTGAATCTCATTTCCTGTCTGGACATCGTGGCGATCACAGCAGCACTGGCAACGATGCAGAGCTCTCCAGCAGTGATGGCCGTGCAGTCTGTGAATAGAAAGAGGGCCCCAGCATGGACTGATCGGGAAGTCTTGGATCTCATCGCTGTGTGGGGCGATGAGTCCGTGCTTTCCGAGCTGCGATCCATGTGGTGACGACGCAGGAAAGGAAACAGAACACCAGGTCTGTGGTAGCCGAAAAGCCCCTCTACCTCCAGGAACTTTTCCTGGGGCTTTTATTCTTTACACTTCCCT
Organism: Chrysemys picta bellii; assembly: GCF_011386835.1. Lineage (NCBI taxonomy): Eukaryota > Metazoa > Chordata > Testudines > Emydidae > Chrysemys > Chrysemys picta. The sequence continues at coordinate 16,714,755 of NC_088807.1, read as the reverse complement.
GCTTACAACGCTTCTCATTGGTACAAATCTTGCGCATAGAAAAGCCAGGCAGTATACATGCACATAAGATAACGAACCCATCTCTTGAGCGCGTGAACACCAGCTGCGAGGGTACAATCAAATCAGCCAAATAAGTTTCCCAAACACAAACGCTGGATTGAAGGTCACTCCTGCCTCGTAGCCATGGGAGCAGTTTGCTGCGCCTGTGGGCTGACGATTCGGGAGCTATGCATCCCTACATCCCCCCCTGTTTTATTTTATAGATGCAGTGTTTAAACAAAACACTCTCGCAGGGTAACATACACAATGCCACTAGATTGGGTATACACTAAGCAAAACAGCAAAGCAAAACGTCAATCCCATAAGGCTTGACCAATTGCCAAACACTTCTACGGGGTTTGTAAATAAAACAATTAACTACTTTGGCACAAGTATTATTGGCATAATTTGCTACAAAGGGGGTATAAAGCTATACCTAATCAATACTCTATTATTGCAAATTAAGTGGTTTGCAAACAGGAACAAGGCAGGTACTTAACAGACTTTGCATTTATACTTTTCATTACAGAAATAATGAGGGACAGCTGCATTTTGTTATACATAGGCCATCTTGATATCTTAATTCCTTACTTGTTTTGACTCTTGCCAACATACAATATTTTTTAGACCTTATTTACACAAGGTCACAATAACTTCTCACACAGTACTTTCTCACCCGCCTCACACAATCCTCGCTTCTACAAATCTCGCGTTATCAGGGTTACAGTTAGCCTGACTCTTGCTAACAAACTGTCATGCATAGCAGTTCTTTTCTGACAGTTCTTTCTCTGCTTCCACGACCCCCCCCCCTTTTTTTTTTTACTTCTAGTACAACAAACATTCTTAAATCTCTATTTGCATTAAGCCCTGGACTTCAAATTCTACATCAGATGCTTCAATCTTAGGGGTTCTGATTGGATGTAATGACAATGCATGATTAGCATAAACATGAAAGGTATTACTATTATTACGTCTTTTACAACAATGATAACATAATCCTAAGCTAACTAATAGCAACACAAGCAATAACATTCCCATAACAATAATATAATGGGGCTGTTGTACAATCTTAATCATAAAGCACAATACATCCTACTTAGTACATAAAATGGATACTCTATAAGCTGTCTGGAAAGCATACTTTTCAACTTAATATATATTATAAAGCATGTGAATTTGCCCTTGTACTTCAGAGATTTTCGGAATCTCTGGTAACAGTGAAAACAAATTCTGAAATCAGATACTAAACTAGTCCAATTAAAGGGTATCTGGAACCTAAGGGCTACTTGAAAAACTCTATCTGCAGGCCAGTAAATGATATGGTTGCCTGCAGTGGTAGTGAGATTAAAATGTATGTCTTGCAATGTGGTGGCATTAACATACACACAGCTATCATTAGCTTAAAAGAGTAAGTGTCCTGTCAGGGTAGTTTCTTGTCCACTACCCTTCCAGCAAACATAGTCATAAACAGTGACAACTTCTCCTGGCTTCAGTTTACATATACACTGAAGCGGTGGGGGTTCTAATGGCCAAAATGTCCATTGACTCCCTAACCCCATCCAAATGTCAGATGTAATCTCCGGAGCACTTACTAAAATCAATTGGGCATACCAGGTAGTCTAATTTCCCAGATGTCTTGGTGAATTACCCAATCCCACATGCATCCTCCCTATGGACCCGGCAGGATTCGGTATGTGGGAGCCCACACCCCCTCAACCGGTCCATATGCTTGGAAGGAGCACTGAGAACGTCTGCACTTCCACCCAGAAAGTCTTCAAGTATGTCTTCATGCCACAGATCAGATGGTACTCCTGATGTGTCTGTAAGGGCAGTGGGCCAAGCCTGAACATGCTAGATCCCACTGCAATGCCTTCCCAGCCTCAGTGATATTCAATACCATCTCTGTCAGCAACTTCTGGGTCATTGTCTGTATTTGGATGTGTTACAGGGGTAATAGTGTAATAGAGGAGATGGCAGGGGCAATGGCAACAAGGTGCCTTTGGTACTTATCATTTAAAATCCATTTAGGGAGGGCAATACATGCTGAAGGACTTATCCAAAACACAGGGCGCAGCCTGTAAAATAAACCTTAAAATCTAATCAATACCACGTTCCCAAGCATGGGTCCCACAAGTTTCTTTCTGCTAGGGTATAATTCTTTGTTTCTTCACCAGGGCCAGTTCTTAATGTCTTTTGTAGTCAGGAATTCCTGGACTTTATGGTTTCAATTAAGCAAGTGTTCCTTCTTCTCTTTTCCTGAAACAGTGTGGTTTAGCATCATGTAGGGGAGAGGTTACTAGCACATCACCCTGTAATGGTTTTGCTTCTTCTAGAAAAATTCAAAGCAACAGTAGGTCTGTCAGTGGACAAGGGAGAGGTTACTAGCACTTCACCTTGTTCTCTTTCCCTGCTGTCCAGGAGGCACAGCAGAGCTAGCAGGAGAAATAGGCTGATTAGCAGCTGGAGAATCCTCTCCAGGTGGAGGGGTCTTTTTGCAGTGCGAAGCATGGGTCCAGGTGGGCAGTCTTTGGCACTTCACAGCAGTGTTGGTGGTTAACAGGACTTGGAAAGGGCCTTTCCAGTGTGGAGCCAAAGCAGTCTTTCGTTGATGGATTTTACATAGACTCCGTTTCCTTGTTTCAATAAACGGCAGGGCTGCTAGGGTCTTTGGGTAGCACTTCTTTTATCTGTGAGAAAAAAACCTAACACATTTCATTAGTGCCTGGCATTGTTTTACAAATCTCAGTTGTTTGGGCACATTCAGGCCCCCCCTTTTCGTGGCTGTCAGCCAGGTCTTATCTTTGGACTGAGCTTGCTAGCTATTTTTTCCTCAGTTAACTCATTCCGTGCTTTTTCCTCTTCTCCCTTTCTCGGCTTCTTTTAACCTACAAAGGAAGCTTTCACTCTTCACTTATACACTTTTTTCCAACAATGAACGCATACACATTGCCATTATACAGTACATTAGTCTTATTATTCAATGTATGCCATGTACACTCTTCCAGTAAAATAACTATATTACAGAGCTTTGGAGCAACAAACCGGGACAAGCACACCCACTTTTGAGGAGTTCACTCGGTACAACCTCAGGTGTCTAATCGCTTTCCTCCCTCCCCAGCCCTCTGGCTAGAAATCTGAGGTAGCCAGAAGGATCCCATGGGCAATATGGGGAGTGGGTTAACCTTCCATGTCCTTGTTTCCAAAGACGGTTGGTATTTAAATTTTAACAACAATTTTGCAATTAAAAATCTGGCCAATGAAGTTTCTTTTTCTTACTTAAGCAAATATATCAGACTTTAGTATATCACATTTTCCTGATTTATCCAAACACTTTGTATTCCAAGATGAATAAAACAAGTATCTGCTTTTTGATTTAACCCTTCTATTTAAATTTGAGCTAGACTGTCCTATGAAAATATTAAATCCAACAATTCTGGCCACAAGACAAACATCACAAGACAGGACAAAGAACACAAAAATAATTCCTATTGTACCAGTAAATGCATGGTACATCGAATGCTATTCAGCTGGCATCCGTTTTCTCTGATGATCTGAAAGACAAAAGAACCGAGGTCTACCCCTTCTGGGCAGTCAGTCATTACTTAAAATATTTCCTTTATATACACATACTCTTGTTGATTTTAGGCAAAACAGAGAAATCACCACATATTTCCTTGTATTTGTTTCATATGCAGCCCAGGTTTCAGTGGCTACTACCTTATTAGTTAGAAAATTGCATTAATACAGATGCTTTCTGGCTTGCTTCCAGATCCAAAGCTATCCACGGCTTAAAGATTCTTACTTAAAAAGGGACACAATTAACTTTCCCGGACTTTTGATTGCCTTTTACTTCTTTACAGTGATCTAAACAAGACAACACAACCTATATTGGTAGGTTTGCATTTCTTATACCTCTACTACAATATATACTGCACGTGTTTTCCACAATTCGATTTCCACAACACTAGCCACATCAATTTCTACACAAGGTGTAACTATTTCTTTTTAAACACCGGGTAAAGGCCATTTACTTAACATATAATTCAAAGAGCTATCCTTAGAGGGTTTTACCAGAGAGTGTCTCCTTATCCTATTAGGACTCACCTTATCGGAGCACGAACCCCAGGGGCTGCGGTGAAGCAGAGAAAAGGGGCGAAACACCCCGTTGGCGCCGTTCCCAGTTCGCCGCAGCCGTCCGGAGTCCAATGTCCGAGCCAGGAGAGTCCCGGCGGAGTCACCAGAAACTGTTACCGAAATATCGGGTCCACCTGGCTGAGAGCCAATAACAGCCAGATAGGGATAAGGAGGAGTTGCTTTATTCTGCAGAATAAAGGAGAGTTTTGCACCTTGGTACAAAAACTCTGTCTCATACACATTTTACCGTTCCAGTTATCATCCTGGGGATTTGAAATCCCCATGCCTATAATTACTTTCTCCTTTCCTTCCTCTATGCCCTCAAAGTTTCCAACCTGTTTTCCAGTCAAGAAGCCATACCGACCTGCAGTCCGGATACCAGGGGCACTGGCGGTCTATTTCCCTTAGGGGGTCCTCAATATGAGCGACCGGGACAACGATGCATGATCGCTGCCGTGTAATCTTGAACTCTCTTGTGTGCTCCTTCTGGGCACTGGAAAGTTCGACCCCCATACTCACGAATAAGGGGCGGCAAACAGCCGCGGGCGCGCTCGGCATATCCAGCCGGTGAGTACGGGGTCATCACGTCGGGGTCACCAGCTGTGGTGACGACGCAGGAAAGGAAACAGAACACCAGGTCTGTGGTAGCCGAAAAGCCCCTCTACCTCCAGGAACTTTTCCTGGGGCTTTTATTCTTTACACTTCCCTGCTTACAACGCTTCTCATTGGTACAAATCTTGCGCATAGAAAAGCCAGGCAGTATACATGCACATAAGATAACGAACCCATCTCTTGAGCGCGTGAACACCAGCTGCGAGGGTACAATCAAATCAGCCAAATAAGTTTCCCAAACACAAACGCTGGATTGAAGGTCACTCCTGCCTCGTAGCCATGGGAGCAGTTTGCTGCGCCTGTGGGCTGACGATTCGGGAGCTATGCATCCCTACAGATCCACAAGAAGGAATGCAAAGATCTACGAGAAGATCTCTAAAGACATGGCAGAGAGAGGATACAGCCGGGATGCAACGCAGTGCCGCGTGAAAATCAAGGAGCTGCGACAAGGCTACCAGAAGACCAAAGAGGCAAACGGACGCTCCGGATCCCATCCCCAGACATCCTGTTTCTACGAGGCACTGCATTCCATCCTCGGTGCGGCCGCCACCACTACCCCACCACTGACTGTGGACTCTGAGGATGGGATAGTGTCCACGGACGGTTCCTCGGACATGTTAGGGGACGGGGAAGATGAGGAAGGAGATGAGGAGGGCGAGGCAGTCGGCAGCGCTCACAACGCTGATTTCCCCGACAGCCAGAATCTCTTCATCACCCTTACAGAGATCCCCTACCAAGCGTCCCCAGCCGTTACCCTGGACACAGAATTTGGGGAAGGATCATCCAGTAAGTGTTGTAAACATCTAAACATTTATTTTTAACAGAACTGGAATATTAACAATTAAAAGAATTGGTTGTTCATGATTACTGTGCCCTAGGCGCTTAACGGTTCAGTCATGGGCAGTGCAAGTTTTGAAAAAAAATCTAGCAATGTCCGGTTTTCCGTGATTGTCCTGCCCAAGCCGCTCTACTGTTTAGTCCCTGCTACTGCAGCTACAGTAAAATGCGGTCTATATGTCCGGGGATAGAGCAGTAATCCTCCTGGGACATCTCGATGAAGCTCTCCTGGAGGTAATTGGAAAGCCGTTGCATGAGGTTCCTGGGGAGAGCGGCCTTATTGGGTCTTCCGAAGTACGACACGTTGCCGCGCCACGAGACTATCAAGTACTCGGGAATCATTGCTCTGCACAGCAGGGCGGCATACGGCCCTGGTCTTTGGAGGCTTTCCCGGAGCATTCTCTCTCTCTCGCTCTCAGAGATCCTCATCAGGGTGATGTCGCCCATGGTGACCTGCTTTGAATTAGGTAGGGGAATGTTAGTGTTGGGACTGCTTGACCGTTCCTTTACAGAACTGTAACCGCTGGTTTGCAGCCACGCGGTGGAGGCGGGAGAGGGGCAGCCGAAAGGGATTGTTCCCGGGGACAGCCACGAGGGGGTGGGACAGGGGCAGAGTTCCCGCTTGCCGGATTGCTGGCAGCAGGGACTGACATTGCTTTAAATGTGAAATGAGGCCAGTGGTAATATAAAAGTTTTAAACTGCCACAGGTCTACGGCTTACCATGTCTGCCTGCAACAGAAATTCCGTTGTGCTGCCCCGCTTCTCAAATGTGCTGTGCAAGACCCCAGGCATTGAATGCGAAGGCCGAGAATTCAACCTTGTGCTGAGTGCGCATGTGAAAGGTGCTGTGCATGGTCTTGTTCACAGAGAAAAACTATGTTCTTTGTTCACAACTACATTTATCTTTCTGAGGAATTCACTCCCTTTTTCCCATTTCCACAGCCCCATCTGCGATTGTCTCACAACCTAGCCTGGCATCACACTCCCAGAGGCTAGCGCGGATTAGGCATAAGAAGAAGAGGACACGGGAGGACATGTTCTCGGAGCTTATGGCCTGTTCCCAAGCCCAGGCAGCACAGCAGACCCAGTGGCGGGAGAACTTGACCCAAATGCACCAAGCAAACATGGATCGGGAGGAGAGGTGGCGGCAGGAAGACCAGCAGGCGACTCAAACGCTGCTTGGACTACTGAGGGAGCAAACAGACACGCTCCGGCACCTTGTGGATGTTCTGCAGGAACGGAGGCAGGAGGACAGAGCCCCGCTGCAGTCCATCTCTAACCGCCCTCCCCCGCCACCAAGTCCCATACCCACCTCACCCAAAGTGCAAAGAAGGAGAGGCGGCAGAGTCCGTGCTAACTCTCACTCCACCCCTGCAGAGAGCTCGAGTAGCAGAAGGCTCTCATTCCCCAAAATTTGAAAAGTTCTTTCCTTCCCGCCTGACACAAGCCCCCGTCCAAGTTTCACTCCCAGTTCCATGTGTAGTTGATAATAAAAAATAAGTTTCTGTTAACTACTGTTTCAATCATGTTCTTTTGGAGGAGGAGGGGAAAGGGGGTTGGTAATTGGACAGGACAGTCACCTTTGGCAGGGTACATAGGCGGGGGCAGGCACAGCAGCAGGGCACATAGACAGTGCAGTGATGCAGTGACTAGTTACCCTGGTTAGTCTGGGAGGTGGTTTTCATGTTATGTGGTGGGGGGTGGGTTGCTCTGTGACTTTGTGGCGGGGGAGGGCAGTTACAGATCTTAAGCGGTGGTCCTTATGCAGGATCACAGAGCCACGCAGCAGGGGATCTGTAACCGTCCTCCCCCTGCCACAAAGTCACATAGCCCCCCCATACACACAGTCTCGATCAGGAGGGGTGACAGGCTCCGCTGAAACCACCATCCCACCGCAGCGGAGCCTGTCAATCCTTGAGTTTAGAAGCTTCATTCGCGTCACTACACTACATCCGCTCCGCACCACAGTCTGCATCCCAGTTTTAAAAAATTCCCGCGAAAACAGTAGTAAAGAAAACGGTGTGCATTAACAAAGTAGAACTATTTTTATTTCGACACGCGTGTTGGAGGGGGGGGTGAAGGGGGTATGTAACTGGATAGGATAGTCAACATTAACTGGGTAAAGAAACGGGGGCAGGTTCAGCTTCTCTGTACACAAACTTTAAAGTCACAGGTTACCCTGCTCACTCAGGAACTTTGCTTTCAAAGCCTCCCGGATGCACAGCGCTTCCCGCTGGTCTCTTCTAATCGCCCGGCTGTCTGGCTGTGCGTAATCAGCAGCCAGGCTATTTTCCTCAACCTCCCACCCCGCCATAAAGGTCTCCCCCTTGCTCTCACAGAGATTGTGGAGCACACAGCAAGCTGCTATAACAATGGGGATATTGGTTTCGCTGAGATCACAGCGAGTCAGTAAGCTTCTCCATCTCCCCTTGAGACGGCCAAAAGCACACTCCACCACCATTCTGCACTTGCTCAGCCGGTAGTTGAAGAGTTCTTTTTCAGTGTCCAGGGCGCCAGTATAGGGCTTCATGAGCCAGGGCATTAGCGGGTAGGCTGGGTCCCCGAGGATGACTATAGGAATCTCCACATCCCCAACAGTTATTTTGTGGTCCGGGAAGTAAATACCTTGTTGCAGCCGTCTAAACAGACCAGAGTTCCTGAAAACACGAGCGTCATGAACCTTGCCCGGCCATCCCACGTAGATGTTGGTAAAACGTCCCCTGTGGTCCACCAGTGCTTGCAGCACCATGGAAAAGTAGCCCTTTCAGTTAATGTACTGGCTGGCCTGGTGGTCCGGTGCCAGGATAGGGATATGAGTTCCATCTATGGCCCCACTGCAGTTTGGGAATCCCATCGCTGCGAAGCCATCTATGATCGCCTCCACGTTTCCCAGGGTCACTACCTTTGGCAGCAGTACATCAACGATTGCCTTCGCTACTTGCATCACAACAACCCCCACGGTAGATTTGCCCACCCCAAACTGGTTCGCGACTGACCGGTAGCTGTCTGGCGTTGCAAGCTTCCAGAGGGCTATGGCCACTCGCTTCTGGACACTCAGTGCAGCTCGCAACCGGGTGTCATTGCGCTTCAGGGCAGGGGACAGCAACTCACAAAGTTCCAGGAAAGTTCCCTTCCGCATGCGAAAGTTTCGCAGCCACTGGGATTCATCCCAGACCTGCAGCACTATGCGGTCCCACCACTCAGTGCTTGTTTACCGTGCCCAGAATCGCCGTTCCACGGCATCAACATGACCCATTGCCACCGTGATGTCCTCGGCGCTGGGTCCCGTTCTTTCTGAGAGGTCTGTGCTACTCTCAGACTTCAGGCCATCACCGCGGTGCCGTAGCCTCCTCGCCTGACTTTTCTGCATCTGCCTCAGGGAAACCTGTATGATAAGCTGCGAGGCGTTGAGAGCGGCCACAACTGCAGCGATGGTCGCAGCGTGCTCCATGCTCGCAGTGCTGTGGCGTCCGCGCTGTCAATGACTGGAAAAGTGCGCAAACTGATTTCCCGCCGGCGCTTTCAGGGAGGGAGGGCGGGAGTGATGCACGGATGACGACAGTTACCCAAAAGCACCCTCGACACATTTTGTTACCCAGAAGGCATTGCCGGCTACACCCAGAATTCCAGTGGGCAGAGGGGACTGCGGAAACTGTGGGATAGCTGACCACAGTGCACCGCTTCGAATGTCGACGCTTTCACTGTTAGTGTGGACTCACAAAGTCGAATTACTGTCCTTAGTGTGGACACACACGTTCGACTTTGCAATATCGATTCCAAAAATTCGATGCAAATAAAATCGAACTACTCTCGTAGTGTAGACAAAGGTCTCACCAGATGTCACAAAGGATGGCTCAAGTCACCATCAGAGGGGATCACTCTCAGATCCAGCCCCACCTCTTTGTGAGGACCTCCCGCAATGAGAGCACCCCCCACCCCAACCACACTCCACACACACCCCTCCTTGGTAGAGGGAGGGAAGCCGGGGAAAGGGGAAAAAGAAGCAAGAGAAGAGGAGAAAGGAGGGAGGAAAGAGGGAAAGGGAAACCAAAAAGGATAAACTCCAATGTCCCCAGAGATTCCAAGCGTCAATGTCCTAGGTAGGAAATCAAATTCGGCCACCTTAAGCCAGTGTTTCCTGGGCCTAGAATGCTGCCTGCACCAGGGGGATCAGACTGAACAGGTTCCAAACCTCTCTGGGCCTCTTACCTTGTAAAAGGGAAGTTTGTTTTTGACACAATCAATGGTAGGAAAGGAGAAAACTCCACAGAGGTTCCTCCTCATGCTCACATCCATGAATCCTAATTCTCTCTCAGTCCTCGAGGAGAGACATCGCAAAGGAGACTTGCGGCAGCAAAGCCAGGGGAGTCTCAGAGACTGGCCTGGCCCTGCACCTCTGTCCTGCCCGGCTGATGTCAGGGTCTCTCTGTGAGGTCACCCCCTCCCCACCACCTTTGCCCAATAGGCTGAGTTCCTGCAAGAGGCCTTTGTGATGTCACTGCCACCCCCACCCCTCCCCTCCAAGCTCATGTCCTGTCCTTGGACAGCCTCGTTGGGTGTTTGTTTCCCCTGGATCTAGGGTTGCCAACTTTCTGACCCAACAAAACTGACCACCCATGTCCCGCCTCTTCTCCGAGGTCCCGGCCCGCTCACTCCTTCTCCCTCCGTTGCTTGCTCTCCCCCACGCTCACTCACTGGCTCATTTTCACCAGGCTGAGGAGGGCTGGGGAGGGTCCCTTTCAACTGGCTGTTGTCAGGACAGAGCTGGGAAGGAGGCTGCCTGCCAAACACCTTGAAGAGGAGGCGTCCCTCCCTGTCAGAATATCATCTCCCTCCTTCAGTTCAGTGACGGCCTGAATTGTTCCTTATCCCGGCAGAGCTGGAGGATTGAAAGCAGCAACATCAAACCCCTGTGTAGCTAGCGGAAATGAACACAAACACTCCCTTGTATCTGAACAGATGGTTAGTTTTACCCTTGGTAAACTACAAGGCTAAAGGGATGGGCGGTGGCACCAGATCTAAGGAATGAAACACAACACAATCATCATCGTTATGCCCATCGTTGCCCCTTTATTCTTCTGCTGTCTCGCTCCAACCACCGTGGCCCTCTGTCGGTTCAGTCAGAGTGCCACACTCATTGCTTCTGACACACAAAGACTCACACACACACCTTGCACGCAAAACCTCACCAAGGAGTCACATGCACCTGCTGGTTCCCTGCACCCCTGCTGTACAGAATCCAGTCCCAAGGAAAGCTTGTGGGGCCCACGGCTGGCAGGGAGTCCGGTGCTGGAGTATTTAACCTACAGTGACGGCACTCGGAGGAAAGATGCTGAACAAGTGCCAGTTAAACATTGGGAGCTCAGGTTCCAGTCCCCTCACACCTCAGTCCATCGCTCTAGGCAAGGGGCACATCTGAATTCTCAGCTGGCTCAGTCTAGCTGCGTAGTTCTTGTTTACACCCAGTCAGGTCTGAGGCCTGTTTCGCACCCTGTGTTTGAGGAGACCGTCAGAAACCACTCTCTGCAAAAGCAAATGCAGGAGGCCGTGTTATTGCTCCTGCCCCAGCACAGACAGACAACGAGGGAAATGGTCTATATTTGAGGGTGGGACTCCCTGCCCTTGGCCAAAGACCAGCACCTCTCTTTGACCTGTCCCTCCTGAAGCGTTTCTTTCAGCAGGGAGCCCTAGAGCTCAGTGGCTGGAGCGCTGCGTTTGTCACTGACGCTTGGGGAGCTCCAATATCACTGGGCTCCTCTGCCAGCAAGTCAAACGAAAGGAAGGATTTCCTCATTTGACAATCCTGGGCTTGTGTGAGGGGGTGTCCACACTGCACACTGAGCCTGTCTCTGTGTGGCCTGGGCTTGGGGACTTGTGTTGCCAATCCGGTGTTTGAGCATCCAGACTGCAGTGGAAACTCAGGCCTCAGGCAGTGTCTGTCCTACCGCAGTAAGTCGTCCTAAGTGACGCTGCTCCAGCTACGTGAATAACACAGCTGGATTCGACGTCGCTTAGGTCGACTTACTGCTGTGTCTACTCTGTGCTGGGCCGACGGGAAACTTACCTTACTCCCGGCGTTCCCGGTGTAGTCCCCGAGTCGCCTGGAGAGCGCTCCACTGTCGATTTAGTGGGTCTTCACTAGACCCCCACTAAATCCACCCCCGGGGGATCGATCGCAGCAGACAGCCTCACAGCTGTGCTGCGCATCCAACCTGCACTACTCAGCCCCGAGTCAGAAATTCAGCTCCTGTGGGGTGTGGCCTCCTCCTCAGCTCCCCGAGTCCCCAGTGATTTCTGCCATCACTTGTCTCCAGCCTGTTTGTGTCCATACGCTCCCCGCGGGGAGGCTGTGAGTGGTCTAGTTACAAGCTCTGGTTGCTCAGGCCTGTCAGGGAAGGCGAGCTCCGGGGAACATTGACACTGGAGATCCCTCAGAGGAAGCACAGGCCGTGGGTATAATAGGCGGGGAGGCTAAGCCTCCCCTGGCACAACCGCGGAGGGGAAGGAAAATGATTAGGGGGCTGGGGCATACAATGTATGAGGATTGGTTGAGGGAACTGGGCTTATTTAGTCTACAGAAGAGAAGAGTGAGTGGGGATTTGATAGCTGCTTTCAACTACCTGAAAGGGGGGTTCCAAAGAGGATGGAGCTCGGCTGTTCTCAGTGGTGGCAGATGACAGAACAAGGAGCAATGGTCTCAAGTTGCAGTCAGGGAGGTCTAGGTTGGATATTAGGAAACACAATTTCCTAATAGGAGGGTGGTGAAGCACTGGACTGGGTTCCCTAGGGAGGTGGTGGAATCTCCATCCTTAGAGGTTTTTAAGGTCAGGCTTGACAAAGCCCTGGCTGGGATGATTTAGTTGGGGATTGGTCCTGCCATGAGCAGGGGGTTGGACTAGATACCTCCTGAGGTCCCTTCCAACCCTGATATTCTATGATTCTATCAGTCCTTTGTCCATCCCCTCAGTAGGCACCGACTTCCCCTCTGGCCAGTGGGTGCTCAACTCCCGCTCTGCCCCAGGCCCCACCCCCACTCCACCCATTCCCCAAAGCTCCGCCCCACCTTTTCCCACCCCTGCTCTGCCCCGGCCGCACCCCCAAATCAACCCCTTCCTCTAACCTCCGGCCCCCTCTCTTCTTGCCCCTGCTCCACCCCAGTCCCGCTTCTATCCCACCCCTTCCCTCAACCCCCACCCCGCCTCTTCCCCATCTCCTCCCCCCAAGTATGCCATGTCCCCGCTCCTCCCCTACCCTCCCGGAGCATCCTGAAGTCCATGAAAGAGCTGTTTTGCAGTGGGCAGGAAGTGCTGGGAGGGAGCGGGAGGAGTTGCTCAGTGCAGCCGCCGGCGGGCGAGATGCACTGCAGGCAGGGCAGAGCTTGGCTGCCAGTGGGTACTAAACACCCACTAATTTTTCCTTGTGGATGCTCTAGGCTCCCAGATTCTTTTCCTGTTCATTAGATCGCACATGACAGGTTGGTGTCTCCTTTTCCTAGGGCAGGGGTGGCCAACCTGTGCCTCCGGAGCCACACGCGGTTCTTCAGAGGTTACTTTGTGGCTCCGTGCATAGGCGCTGACTCCGAGGCTGGAGCTACAATATGCTGTGGGGTTCTCACTGCTCACCCCCTGCTCTGCCCCAGGTCCTGCCACCACCCCACCCCTTCCCCCAAGGCCCCTGCCCCTTCCCCCCGAGCCTGCCATGCCCTCGCTCCTCCCCCCTCCTCACCAGAGCCTCCTGCGCACTGCAAAACAGCTGATTGTGGCGGGTGGGAGGAGTGGGGATGGAGTAGAGGCGGTGATTGGTGGGGCTGGCGGGAGGTGCTGGGGGCTGGAGGGGGGTAGTGGATGGGGGGCTGCTGACATATTCCTGTGGCTCTTTGGCAATGTTCATTGGTAAATTCTGGCTCCTTCTCAGGCTCAGGTTGGCCACCCCTGTCCTAGGGACTGGTGGGGGCCAGCGTTGCAGTCAGTTCTCAACGTTCCGTTTTGATTTGAATGTGGGCATCTTTCAGTTCCCCGTCTGCGTCAGCCTTCCACGTTCTCTGGAGGCAGATTTTCATTATTTGATCTTTCAGCAGATGAGTATGGGTGAATTTCCATGGTGTGATGAACTGGGACTGTTCTTACTGTGGTCTGTGAATGCTGATAGGGGAGTGTGGCTAGGATAGTCTCCATTGGGGGATGGGAGATTGCCCGAAGGAGAATACCTGAGCGTGTAACATGAGAACCCAGGAAGGGGTTGGAGGCCAGGTGACACCTTGGCCCGTGAAACTGAACAAAGGCTGTGGGAGGGGTCGCGGAAGGCAGAGTCTTGGAAGCTGGCTGGTGAGATGGCTGGGAGGGAGAGATTGCTCTGACCTCCCAAGGGGGGCTGGGATGCCCTGGGACCCCAAGATGGACCTAACTGAGGGGGGCCCTGTTGTCTGTGCCTGCAAGACCTGTCTTGGACTGTATTCCTGTCATCCAAATAAACCTTCTGCTTTACTGGCTGGCTGAGAGTCATGGTGAATCGCAGGAAGCCGGGGGTGCAGGGCCCTGAGTCCCCCAATACTCCATGACACATGGATACAACCTAAAGGGAAGATAACAAAACTCGTGTAGAATTTACATTGATATCTCCATAAATAGTATTTCCCTTGGAGTTGCCTCAATACACTCCTTGCCTTCAAGTTGTGAATCTAAACCTTTTATCTCATGTAATGATTGGCTAATGTATGTGTATTGAGACAATATCTATCTCAGAATTTACATGACTGAAACACACATAAATGAGATCAAATAATGCAGAAGAAAGAAATCTTAAGCTATTGAAAGTGATACAGCTCCACTCCCATCCCCTGGCTGTCATCTTGGTAGTTCTCTCAGAAATAATCTCATGGAGATAGACTTCAAAACTCTCTACTAATTCTACTATGCCCCCATTGGGCTATATACAATAGATGTGTAAATTCCCCCCTGCAATTCCTTTCCAGGAACGGGGTTTAAATAAACTGTAGCCTACATTGGTCATGGGTCTCGGTGTGATTTCTTTGTTATTGTGTTGGTGGCCCAACTTCTGACTGGATGTTATAAATAGTATGGGAAATTCTACATTTAAAGTTTACTGGTTATTTTCCCCACGCTACTAAACTCCAGATATTGAAATAGCTGAGAATAAGTCAACATATTTGCAGGTGCTAATCCATCCTTCCAGACCCTCAAACCTTCTCGATGACAATCTTTTGTTCCTTTTCCTGGGTTCTCTGGGAACAGAGGTTTATTGGTTTTCGGCTTGGCCCCATCTGTTCCCAGAGTCCCAACATTCTGTGCACAAAGGAGTGGGGTTAATAATGAAGCAGTTTTGCAGCTAGACCCAGGCAATGACCAAAGAAAATAGAAACTGACCTTTGTTGTTTCAATGTCTGCCCAATGGCAGAGGAGGCATGAGATCCATAGGGTGAGAGTCAGGCTAGGAAATGTAGCCAGCGACTGTGCTAGGATGGGAGGAATTACAGATCTGGTGGATGGAGGTTTCCTGTTAGAGAACAAAAGGGGAGACCTGTGATGTGCTCTGTCCAAGGAAGGTTATGAGAAAGAGGGAACAGGGATCCTGGTGCCTCTCCCCAAGGAAACCTCAGACAAAGCATCTCCTCTTGGAGAGGAGCAGCAACCTTCATACTAGCAGTTACAGCCAACTTTAGCTTCATAAATTCATAGTTTCAAAGGCTCTAAGGCCAGCCCTGATCATCTAGTCTGACCCCCTGCATAACTCAGGCCCTAGAACGTCCCCAGAAGAATTCCTGTTTCACCATGGTCCCATTTGTCTTCACCTTCAGCTGGGGTAGAGTTCAGGGGTACAGTGTTTGACTGCAGATCGAGTGGTCCTTGGTTCACACCCTAGTGCCCCCTTTGAAGTCGTTGTTAATAAGCAGCAGGTTTCACACAAACAAAAGGAAGTATTTTTTCAAACAACGCACAGTTAACCAGTGGAACTCTTTGCTGGAGGACGTTGTGAAGGCCAAGACTATAACAGATTACAAAAATGACCTCGACAGATTTATGCAGGAGAGGTCTATTAATGGCTATTAGCCTGGATGGGTAGGGATGGTGTCCCTAACCTCTGATTGCGAGGAGCCGGAAATGAGCAACAGGAATGGATCACTTGACGATTCCCTGTTCATTCATAGAATCATAGAATATCAGGGTTGGAAGGGACCTCAGGAGGTCATCTAGTCCAACCCCCTGCTCAAAGCAGGACCAATTCCCAACTAAATCATTCATTCCCTCTGGGCACTGGCTACTGTCGGAAGACAGGATACTGGACTAGATGGACCTTTGGTTTGACCCCGTCTGGGTGGTCTTGTGTTGCTTATGTTCTTGGTTGTATGAACCAGTGCTGGCTATTAGAGGAGCAGATGGCTTCAAAAGACCAGTCTCTTGGATCTGTGAATCCTGGGCAAACTAATTCCCTTCCTTTAGAGAATGACAGAAAAACCCATTTCCTCCTTCTTTCTACTCCAGGCTTCGTTCCTTTTTCCAAAGACTCGCCTCTAGCTTGCAGAGAGAGATCTACGTGCACAAAGTGTTCGTCCAACCTGCAGCAATCGAGGCATGCTCTGTCCTCAGCCAGCAAGAACACGCTTTGCCAGAGAAGCCCCAGAGAAGCAAATTCTCATGGACCATCCTATCAGGCATGAAAAGACTCTGTGTCTGTAGCCAATCTGACACCTCGATGGCAGATAGCGATGAGGAGAGAACAGTTTCCTCACCAAGAAGGTGGACGCACATGTCCCCGAAGAAGAAAGCAGCTGAGACCCAGGTGGAATCAGAGGAGGTGAAGCTGCAGGAGAATACAGAAAAAGTCAAACTGGGAATTTGGCTTTGCACTTTTCTCTCTGTCTCTCCCAAGCTCTGATCCTGTTGCCCATCCCCACCGACCTGAGTGCCTCCCCCGTGAATTAGATTGGCCTAGGGAGGTCTCTGGCAGAATTCATTTCTACGTCCCCTGGGTAGGAGGCTCTCGGCATCATTTACTCCCCCTGATTAATGAAGCTCCACCGCCCTCCTGGGAGGTAGGAATTCTACTCATTGGACCCCTGGGGAAACTGAAGCCCCGAGAGCTCCGTGACTTGCCCCAGCCTGCACGGTGGGGCAGGGTTACCATCGAACCCAGGCGAACACCCTGGCCAGGGCTCCTAGAACCAACACTGCCTATTGGGGAGTCTGACTGTGTTGCCCTTCAGTTGTTGCTGCTGGGAATTCTCAGCCAGGCTGTGACGAGGCGATTCTGGCGGGACCCAACGGAGAGTGCCAGTTCAGGACAAATCGCTTCAAGCAGGGCACTTACAGCCCAGGGCTGGGGTCTTCCCACCACTAAGGCAAACCAAACCAGCCAGACAGAGAGGACTTTGGTTTTTCTCCACTGGCTAACCACAAGTCACACAAGCAATTCCTTAGACACTCCAGTTTCCCTGTATCACTACCAGCGCCACTCGTTATGGGGATGAATGGTTATGAAAACCAATACCCCAATAAAAGAAAAAAGTTCTCCCAATCCCAAAGGACCAAGCCCCAGACCCAGCTCAACGTCCAAATCAGAGCTTACCCACAAATCACGCTGTTGCCAATCCTTTAG
Organism: Chrysemys picta bellii; assembly: GCF_011386835.1. Lineage (NCBI taxonomy): Eukaryota > Metazoa > Chordata > Testudines > Emydidae > Chrysemys > Chrysemys picta. The sequence goes on along the minus strand of NC_088807.1, from coordinate 16,697,519 downwards.
AATCTAAAATCGAAAGGTTTATTCATAAAAGGAAAAAGATAGAGATGAGAGCTAGAATTGGTTAAATGGAATCAATTACACACACAGTAATGGCAAAGTTCTTGGTTCAGGCTTGTAGGAATGATGGAATAAACTGCAGGTCATCAGTCCTTTGTGTAGAGCTTCCGTTTGTAGCAAAGTCCCTCCACGGGTAAGAAGCAGGATTGAAGACAAGATGGAGATGAGGCATCTGCCTTTTATAGTCTCTTCCAGGTGCAAGGACAGCTCTTTGTCCTTACTGTGGAAAATTACAGCCAAATGGAGTTTGGAGTCACATGGGCAAGTCCCTGCATACTTTGCTGAGTCACAAGGTGTATCTGCCTTCTCTCAATGGGTCAGTTGTATAGCTGATGGTCCTTAATGGGCCATCAAGCAGGCTAGGCAGAACTGACACCAACTTGTCTGGGGTGTCTCCCAGAAGCATAGCATAAGTTTGAAATACAGACAGTATAAAGCCAATATTCATAACTTCAACTACAAAAATGAAACACACATATAGACAGCATAATCATAACCAACAAACCATAACCTCTCCATAGAGCCCTTACACGACAACCTTTATACAATATTTGCTGCAAATATATAACAGTGGTTGCAACAGTGATCTATATAGTTACAGATTATGTCAAGAACGTCACACCCCAAATGCAAAATTGATGCAGAAAGGGATGACAAACATCCCTGACTGCATCCCAAGAGCTCCCCATCCTGGGTTCTGTCTCACTACAGCTAGTCTTGGGTTAGAAGCCGTACCAGTGTATAACAGAAATGGTTTATCAAAGTCATGTTCAATAACATGATTGAATCTCTTTACAAACTCAAGGTAAAACTTGGTTAGAACAATAGTGGATTGGATCTGCTCTTGCAGCATGGTTCCTGTATGTCTCATGTGATCTTGCCAAGAGCTAAAGAACATAGCTACTTTATTCATAAAAGCTCTGGCAAATGTTTGGAACCCAATTAACATCAAGCCAATGTAGATATTAATGTTGTTCGTAGTATAGGAATCTTGGCATTTAGCCGTGAAAGCAATATGGTAGTGTGCCTTAGTTTCCCCTTTCATACAGCACATCAGGTCTGGAATGTCTTTTCCCTGTGAAAAGTTCCAATGCTGTTTACAGGCATTAACTGTGAAACATTAGGATAACAAGGCCTTTGAACATAAAGTATGTTCTTATGTATTACTCTTAACATGTTCAAGGGATTTTCCAAAAGATTAGGCACATTGTACATTTTTCAGTTCTTGCTAATAGCAAGACATTAGTTACAAAAATTACCATTAGCAATAACAACAAATCAATTGCAAGTGTCCATTTACAATCATTTTTGTCATGCCACACCTTTGGCCCAATACCATTGGGTTTTTGGCATTTTAGGGTTAACCTGTGGCTTTCCTTTGCAAAATCAAGTTCTCTTTTTCCTCCTTGTCCTGAAGGATCAAACCCTGATTTTTTTTGCTTAACAGAATTCACTGGCTGATTGGGTGGGCTCTCTGTGCTAATAGCTATTAGCAAGTCTTTTTTCTCCCTGCCAGCCAGGTCATTTGCATCAACACAGACACTAGCTTTTAGATTCTCAGCTGCTACCAATTTCAAGGCTGGACACTCATTCTTCCCTTTAGCAGGATTGGGTTCTTTCCCCCCCCACACACACACCTTTTGCCTAGAAGGTTGAAAACGGAAACTTCCTGCTTACAGGAATTCCTTTGCTGGCTCGGTGTGTTCACAAGTGCAGACCCTGACGCACAGACTGCTCACTCAGGGCTTGGCTACACTTGCGAGTTACAGCGTAATAAAGGAGCCTGGGCACACTAGCTCACTCCCCGTCCACACTGGCATGGCACGTAGAGCGCTCTGACTCCGTGGCTACAGCGCTCCTGGTTCTCCACCTCGGCGAGAGGAATAACGTTTGCTGCGCCTTGGCTACAACGCCCGGGCGTCAGTGTGAACGAGGTGTTGCATTACTGCGCTCTGATCGGCCTCCGGAACGTCCCATAATCCCCTTAAGTCAAGTGGCCACTCTTGTCACTGTTTTGAACTCCTGTAGGAATGCGGAAATGCCCTTTCAAAGCCCCATTTCTGACAGCCGGCATGCAAGCCGTTACTGTGCAATGCTGTGTGAGAGAGAGAGGCAGGGAGGAGGGGGGGGGGGGGGGTCTGCTGCTGTCTGAACTTACAAGACAGCATGCTGACGTGCTCAGCCCCCCAAAACCCCACTCTCTCTCCCCCCACATACACACAACACACTCCCTGTCACACTCCACCCCACCCCTCCCATTTGAAAAGCACTTTGCTGTCACTTGAATCCTGGGATAGCTGCCCATAATGCACCACTCCCCAACGCTGCTGCAAGTGCCGCAAATGTGGCCACGCCAGTGCGATGTCAGCTGTCGGTGTGCTCTGCCATACTACCCCCCGCCCATTACCCCCACCCCCTTATGCCTGGCAACTCCCATGCCCAGTGCCCCTCTGGCCCGCAGAGCCCTATAACCAGCACCCCCCACTGTCTAGTGCCCCTCTCACAGCCCCCCCACAACTGCCCAGCACTCCATATTCCTGAGGGAATTCAGCACCAAAACATTAAAAATTCTGTGCACTATTTTAAAATTCTGCAAATGTTATTTGTCAATAAATAAAGGTGGAAGCTGCAGCCTGGCAGGGGGAGCCCAGGCCACTGGCTGCATGGAGGTGGGAGATCACCCTGCAGCCTCCCCCATCCCTTCCCAGGACAGGGACTCGACAGGGAGGCTGCACCCGACCCTGACACATTGTAAGGGATGGGCCTGCCCCAGAAACACCTTTGGGCACTGCCCCTCTGCGCCAGGTGCACCAGGTGTGGGAGGCAGGTTCAGCCGGCAGGATCCAAGTGTGGAGGGGCTCAGTGTGGGGGGATCCAGGTGGGGCTAACAGGGCTCTGGGTGGAGCAGTCGGGGAGCAGGTGGCTCAGTGGGGGATCTGGATGCACAGGGGCTCGTTGGGGTTGATGGGGCAGTGGGACTCTGTAGAGGGGTCCAGGTGAAGGTGCTTGGGGCTCAGCAGGGGGTGTCTAGGTGTGGGGAGCTCAGCGGGAGGGCGGGTGCAGGGGAGGTGGGGCTCATTGGGGTGGGGGTCCAAGTGAAGCTGGCTGGGGCTCTGTGGGGTGAGTGGGTACAGATGCAGGGCACGTGGGGCTAGTCAGGGGGAGGGTTCGATGGGGCTACTTAATGGGCGAGCCTCAGCTGCTGCCAAGGGGATGCTGCATGCCGGGCTCCCGGTTCTCCCCTGTCCCCGCATTCCTCATCCCCTTCTTTTCCCCATCCCATGCCCCTTCCCCACTGCCCATCTCCTCCCCATCCCACCCCCTTCCTTCCCTACTGCTTATTTCCCCCAGTCCTCGCCCCCGCCCCAGCACATGCACTCCCTGCTGTACAGAGAACAGGATGGCCCCTCCCAGCACACAGACGGGGAGCACCACCGACACTAGGACCCAAAAGGCTGCGTCCAGCTGCAAAGTCAGCAGAACTGAACAGCCCCCTCTTTCCGCCGGGCAGTTCTGTGGGGACTCCCCAGACACAGCTCCTACAGCCAATCCATCAGCACTGAACAAATACTGCAAGACTAATATCTCACAGGCCCGATTGCAGCAGAGAGCCTCTAAGCCTCACCGCGGGGAGCTTCCCCCGCAGCCCTGAACAGAATATCGCTGCCAGCCTCCAGCTCAGGGCTGAGCCTTCACTTCCTCCCATGCAGCTCTGGGAGAAAGAGCTCCTTAGGCCCCCTGAAGGAGAAAAAGCCACAAACAAATCTTCACGTGGCTCTCACACCTCTAGGGGCCCAGGCCAGCCAGGTATCAATCCCAGCCCATGGAGGGTTAGGAGTTCCTGCTGCTCCCTGCTGAGATACACCGACCTTGCGCTGCACTGGGGGCTGTCCCATTTTGCAAGCACGTACTTCTGTTTCTGGGAAGGAAGAACTACTGCCCTAGTGTTAACTGCCTGCTGCACTGTGCCTGCATCACAATGCCAGAGTCTCCCCAGGCAGGAGACTCCTTTGTCAGCAACCTGGCGACAGGAGCAGGCTCATGTCCACAAGACACAGGTCGTTCGGAGAGACTGGGCAGAGGAAGGAGCCCCATGTCCTGAGCTAGGAGAATAGCGTTCATCACCCGCGGCAGACAGGAACGAGCAGTGGCAGTGGGGGGGGGGGGGAAGGGGGCGGAGAGGAGCCCTGGGCTGGACAGCTGAGAGGAGCGAGCAGGGGATGGGCGGGGGGGGGGAGGGGAGGAACCAGCGGGCAGGGGAGCCTCAGGGTGCATCACAAGTGGAGAGGGCAGGGCCAGGGCACCATCGGAAACCCGGTACTGGGCATGGACCCTGAGCAAGGCTTTTGGGTGATGCAAGTAATGGAGCTAGGAGGTGATAAGGGGGGTTCTAGGCATCTCTAATCCCAGCCCCACTTCTCCTGTGCACAAAGCCATGAGCGTGAGCCCACCCCTCTCAGTCTCAGATCCCACAGCCCCAAAGACATGACTGGCCACTCACGCTGTGACCCAATTACAGCTAGGAAGGCTCTCTAGAAAGATAGGAGTGGGAAGAGCAACCCCCTTAGCCTGGCAGGCAGTACGCATCCTTCCCAGTATGGCAGAGACCATGCCTCAAGCGACGGTCCTGGGGCCGGTTTTCTTCAATGTCTTCATTCATGATCTGGAGGATGGCGTGGGCTGCACCCTCAGCAAGTTTGCGGATGACACTAAACTGGGAGGAGTGGTAGATACGCTGGAGGGTAAGGATAGGATACAGAGGGACCTAGACAAGTTAGAGGATTAGGCCAAAAGAAATCTGATGAGGTTCAACAAGGACAAGTGCAGAGTCCTGCACTTAGGACAGAAGAATCCCATGCACTGCTACAGACTAGGGACCGAATGGCTAGGCAGCAGTTCTGCAGAAAAGGACCTAGGGGTTACAGTGGACTAGAAGCTGGATATGGGTCAGCAGTGTGCTCTTGTTGCCAAGAAGGCTAACGGCATTTTGGGCTGTATAAGTAGGGGCATTGCCAGCAGATAGAGGGACATGATCATTCCCCTCTATTCGACATTGGTGAGGCCTCATCTGGAGTACTGTGTCCAGTTTTGGGCCCCACACTACAAGAAGGATGTGGAAAAATTGGAAAGAATCCAGTGGAGAGCAACAAAAATGAATAGGGGGCTGGAGCACATGACTTATGAGGAGAGGCTGAGGGAACTGGGATTGTTTAGTCTGCAGAAGAGAAGAATGAGGGGGGATTTGATAGCTGCTTTCAACTACCTGAAAGGGGGTTGCAAAGAGGATGGATCTAGACTGTTCTCAGTGGTAGCAGATGACAGAACAAGGAGCAATGGTCTCAAGTTGCAGTGGGGAAGGTTTAGGTT